>NW_006922502.1:372000-374605 GCF_000298275.1 Orycteropus afer afer | reverse complement strand
CAGTCATGTGATCCATCATGGGAACCACCACTCACAACTGGAGACCAGCCAAGTTGACACATCTTCAACTATCACAACTGTTAACCAGAAGTTTGGTTCAAACCCACCAGCCACACCATACCCCATGGAAGGAAGACTGGGCAATCTCCTACTGTAAAGATTTACCACCTTGGAAACCCAAAGGGGGTCACTATGAGTCAAGAGGGACTTGATGATAGTGAGGTTTGTTGTTGTTGTTGTTTGTGTATATGTACACAAATACACACAAACATGGACACCTCTGCAGTTTAATAAAGCAAGTATAATTTCCCTCCAAATCCTTGATTTTCAAACTTGGAAACACCTAGGGATATATAGAAAGTCCAATTGTCACTTGTGGTCTACAGGGGGATGGTTCCAGGGTCCCCATAGATTCCAAATTCCACAGATAGTTAGTTCCTTATACAGAACATTGTTATATTTTCATATAACTTTTCTACATCCTCTCCTATATTTCATATCAGCACTATATTACATATAATACCTAACGCAATGTAAATGCTACATAAATAGCACTTTTCCTGACCTCTTTACTTTTAAGGGATTGCTTTGACCACTAATTCCTTTTTAAGTTTTCTGAGTATTTTCCATCAGCGGTTAGTTGAGCTTGTTTGAATCTGTAAATGTGGAACGTGAGATAAGTAGGCCCACTGTATTGATGCCTGGGTTCCAACACAAGAGATACCAATTTAATTGCTCCGGGGTGTGACTTGTGTTGGGATTATTAAAAGCTCTCCAAATAATTTGAATTTTCAACTGAAGTTGTAAATTATTGCTTAAGGGAATTGCCTCCTTTATTTAAAATCACACAGCAAAATTTGAACCTTGGAAAAAACCCTCCAACTACACTAAATGGACTAAATCATCTTAATTCTTCTTGATTGCCACTATCAGGAGATCTTTTTTTGGTATCAGTTATTATTGCCATTACCCATTATGACTTATATTTACAACTGAGATGAATTAGCATTAAAACACACATGCACACACAAGCCCTCCACTTGGTTATAATCTACATGAGAATAAATAAAATCACATGACTATCTATCTCTCTATCTATCATCTATTTATTTACATATCTATGTTACAAGGGAATATTTTTGAATTATACAGAATTAATTTGAAAAGACTACAGTTTTTGCTGTGGATTACACCTAAAAGTCAAGAAAATGAACATTCTCAAAACTAGACTGATAAACAAATCAAGGTAAATGGTGAAGAAATTGAAGTTGTTAATAATTTAATTCTACTTAGATCACCTATCAACACTTATGTAAATAGAAGTCAAGAAATCAAATTATGTATTGACTATTATGATGCAAAAAGCTTCTTTTAGGTTTTAAGAAGCAAACATATCACTTGATGACTATGATGCTTATGACCAAAGCCATGGTTTTTCCAGTTGTTCAGATGACACAACTTTGCTTGCTGATAGTGAAGAGGACTTGAAACACTTACTGATGAAGGTAGAAGATGACAGCCTTCAGTATGGATTATTCTTCAACATTATTTAAGAAAGAAAAAAAAAACAACTCACAATGGGCCAAATAAGCATCATGAGAGAAAGGAGTATGTTGAAGTTGTGAAGGATTTGCTTTTACTTGTATTTACAACAAACACCCACAAAAGCAGCAGTGATGAAATCAAAACATTGGACAAGTCTATTGCAAAAGATGTCTCTATGTGTTAAAAAGGAAAGATATGTGTGTGCAGGAATATATATCCACTGAAGATACAGTTGTAGACACTTTTTAGATATAACCAAATACCTTCCAAGATTGGTTTTCTAAATCTGAATCCTTACAACTCATAATCTCATGGGACAACTCAATCAATTTACCTAATATAGTTCACAAAGTCCAAGTTCTAGAATCTAGTTAAGTGAGTAGCATCTGGAATCGTCAAAGATTGCTATCAGCCCTCTAGGATACAATTATTTGTCTTTACTCATTAAGAGCAAAGAATAAGAAGTAAATCAAATATAAAAGAAGAAAAATGGCTAGAAAGATGATAGTTTACATGAGCCATGATATCATCTACCCTGACACCAGAAGAATGAGAAGATACTTGGCTACAAGCACTGATCATTCTAATGAGGTTAAAAATGGATGGTCAGCTAAGGAATGAGAAAAAAAAAAAAAAAAAGGAAAAAACTTAAAGTCTTAAAACAAGACCAGACTAAGTTGACCATATTCTGATTATTACTGGATATATGCAGCTGTTTCTTTTCATTTTGAGTTGTGCCACATCAGCAAATGAAGGGCTAGAAATCTTTGTTATTGTTGTTGTTATGTGCCGTCGAGTCGGACCCGACTCATAGCGATCCCTCCTTGGGTTTCCAAGGTAGTATCTCTATGGAAGTAGATTGTTCCATCTTCTTTCTGAGGAGGCCTGATGGGTTTGAACCACTAGCCTTCTGGTTAGCAATCAAGTGCTTTAGGCACTACTCCATCCTTATCTTTAAGATTGACTGTATTTTGTGGAGATAGTTCTTCTCCAGTTGTATTTTGAGTGCCTTTCATACACAGGGGCTCATTGTTCAGCGTTATATCAGACAAAGTTAAAA
>NW_006922502.1:363182-370976 GCF_000298275.1 Orycteropus afer afer | reverse complement strand
TACTCATATGTAAGTTCAATTTGAACCTGAAGAAAATTACAATAATTCCATGAGAGTCAAAATACTACCTTGATTATACCCCCACGTGAGTTTAGAGACCATCTGAAGCATTGATTGAATGCATTGAACACCAATATTCAAAGATCAGGTGAATTGTGGGATGATATCAAGGTCATCATACATAAAAAAGTCAAAGTTATTAAAAAGACAAGAAATGAAATTAAGACAAAAATGGTGTCACAGGAGAATCTGAAACTTGTTCTTCAACGGAGATTAGCTAAAGGAAATGGAAGAAATAATAAAATAAAATGCTGAACAGAAGATTTCAAAGGGCAGCTCAAGAAGACAAGATAAAGTACTATAATGAAATGTGCAAAGACCTAGAAATAGAAAATTGAAAAGGAAGAACATGATTGGAATTTCTTAAGATGAAAGGGCTGAAGAAACTAAACTAAACCTCAAGTTGCAATATTGAAGGATTCTAATAGGACCTCTGGTAGCATAGTGCCTAAGTCATTTGACAGCTAATCAGAAGGCTGGTGGTTCTAACCTCGGAAGGAAGGTTGAGCAATCTACTTCCATAGTGATACCACATTGCAAACCCAAGGAGGGGTTGCTATGAATCAGGTCCGACAGCAGGAAATAACAAAAACACAAGCAATATATTGAACAATGCAGGAAGCATCAAAGAAGGTGGAAGGAATACACAGAGTCATTGTACCAAAATGAATTGGTAAATATTCAAACATTTCCAAATGTAGCATATGATCAAGGATCAAAGGCATTGCATGAAGAAGTCCAAGTTTCATTGAAGGTGTTGGAAAATACAAGGCTTCAGAAACTGAGGGAATACTCATTGAGATGTTTCAATAAGCAGGTGCAGCTCTGGAGGCACTCACTTGTTTATGCCAAGAAAAATGGAAGACAGCTACCTGGACAACCAACTGGAAGAGGTCAATATTTGTGCCCAATCCAAAGAAAAGAGATCCAACAGAATGAAGAAATTATTGAACGTTATCATTATTATCACAGGCAAGTAAAATTTTGCTGAGAATAATTTAAAAATGCTGACAACAGTATATTGACAGCTAATTGCTAGAAATTCAGTAATTCTGAAGAGGACATGGAACAAGAGATATCATTGCTGATATCAGATCGATTTTGACTGGAAGCAAAGCATACCAGAAAGATGTTTACTTACGTTTAATTAACTATGCAAAGACTTCTGACTGTGTGGATTATAGCAAATTATGGATATCACTGTGAAGAATGGGAATTCCAGAACACTTCATTGTGCTCATGAGGAACCTGGTCATAGACAAATAGGCAGTTGCTCGAAAAGAACATGAAGACACTATATGAGCAAATAATCTGAGAAGCTGGAAAATATGAAGAAGAACGCGGCATCAAGATTGGAGCTTAGGGCTGATTATATTTACAAATGTTAATTATTTGTATATAGGAAATTAATTCCCTTTTAGATATTGTTGTTGTTGTTGTTGTTATGTGCCGTCGAGTCAAACCTGACTCATAGCGACCCCTCCTTGGGTTTCCGAGGCAGTATCACTACGGAAGTAGGATTGCCCAACCTTCCTTCCGAGGAGTGGCTGGTGGGTTTGAACCGCCAGCCGTCTGGTTAGCAGGCAAGTGTCTTAGCCACTATGCTACCAGAGCTCCCTTTTAGATATTAACCTTATATAATGTGATCTTCTTATAATTGCTTTTTAATTCCAGGGTTTTCTTGTCGTTTGTTCTGCTATTTTTTCTTCTTCTGTCAATTCCTTGATTTTCTTTATAGACATTCATATGTCTGTACACAATAACAGTTTTGTTTTCTCCTTTCCAATCTGAGCACACTTAGTTTATTTTCTTGTCTAATTTCATTTGTTAGGGCTTCCAGTTCAGAGGAGAGACATTCATATCTTGTTCATGATCTTAGGGGGAAAGCATTTCATGTCCCAGCATTAATTATATTAAACACAGATGTTTTATTCATGTTCTTTTTCAAATTGCAAAGCCCCCGCCCCCATTCTTAGTTTATTAAGAGTTTTTATCATGAATGGATTTTGGATTTTGTAAGTGCTTTATTTGCATCTATAGATATGATTATACAGTTTTTCTTCCTTAGCTTGTTGACATGATGAATTACATTAATTCTGAGAATGTTGAGGCAGTCTCATATATCTAGGATACATCTTACTTAGCTACACTATATAATGTTCTTTATACATTGTTAAGATCAATAACAATGCACTTTTTAATAGTAATTCTTGTTCTATAACCTGTGGAAAGAAATGATGAAGAAGTTCAATATCATCATTCAGAATAAAAACAGGGGATGAGGGAGAAACATACCATCAATTTTTCATATGCAAGTTCAAGTTGATGCTGAAGATAAATAAAATAGGTCCACAAGAGCGAAAGTAGAACTGGGACTGTCATTGTTGTTATTAGGTGTTCTTGAGTTACTTCCAACTCATAATGGCAAGATGTACAACAGAAACTTTGCCTGGTCCTATACTATCCTAACAATAATTACTATCTTTGAGTCCATTGTTGTAGGCCTTATGTCATTGAAGGTCTTCCTCTTTTTTGCTGATCTTCCACTTTACCATGACCCTCTACTGTACCACATTTCAAGGACTGGTCCCTCTTGATAACATGTCCAAATTACTGAAATGAAGTCTAGTCATCTTCCCGGCTAAGAAACATTCTGGCTGTACATCTTCCAAGACACATTTGTTTGTTCTTCTGGCAGTCCATGGTATATTCAATTTCTCCACCAACATCATAATTCAAATGTGTTGATCCTTCAGTCCTCCTTATTCACTGTCCTGCTTTTACATACATATGAGGTGATTGAGATGATGGCTTCATCAGGTGCACCTTAGTCCTCAAAGTGAGATCTTTGGTTTTTAAGATTGTAAAGAGTTCTATTGCAACCAATAGAACTGTGCTGCATTACATCCTTTAATTTCTTGACTGCTGCTTCCATGAGCATTGACTTTGGATCCAAGTAAAATGAAATCCTTAACAACTTCAACTTTTTTTCTGTTTATCATGATGTTGCTTATTGGTTCAGTTGTGAAGACTTTTTATTCTTTATGTTGAGGTGTAATCCATACTTAAGGCTGTAGTTTTAGCTCTTCATCAATAAGTGCTTCAAATCATCTTCACTTTCAGAAAACAAAGTTGTGTCATCTGCATATTGCATGCTGTTAATGAGTCTTCCTGAAATCATTAGTGTGTACTCCTCTCAATATAGTCCAGTCTTTCAGATAATTTGCTCAGTATACAGAATGAATAAGTATGGTGAAAGGATATAACACTGATACACACTTTCTTATAATATTCCATTGTTCTCTTTGAACTATTGCCTCTTGGTCTATGAATAGGTTTCACATGAGGGGAATAAAGTGTTCTGAAATTCCCATTCTTCACAGTGTTGACCATAATTTGTTATGTTTCACACAGTTGAATACTTTTGCATTGGCCATAAAATACAAGCACACATCTTTTGGGTATTCTCTTTCAGGCAAGATCCAGCTCATATTAACAATGACATCCTGCATTCTGTGTCTTCTGAATCCAGCTTGAATTTCTGGAAGTTCTCTGTTGATGTACTGCTACACTCATTTTTAGTTACTTTCAGCATATTTTGCTTTCATGTGATATTAATTATATTTTTGATAATTTCCACTTTCTGTTGGATCACTTTGCTTTGAAATGGATGCTAATATGGAATTTTTCCAGTCAGTTGGCTATGTAGCTCTCATCCAAATTTCTTGACATGGAGGAGTGAGCGTCTCCACCATTACATCTGTTTGTTGAAATTTTCAATAGATTTTCCATTCATTCCTGGTGCTTTTTTTTTTTTTTTTTTCCTCCTTCTTCACTGATGCCTTCAGTACAACTTTGATATCTTCCCTCAGTACCATCTTTTCTTGATCATACAGTATTTCTAGAAATGGTCAACCAATCCTTTTGAGTACATTGATTCTATATTTCTTTTGTTTTCTGTGGATGCTCCCTGTATCATTCAATATTTTGCCCATGATCCTTCAATGTTGTAACATGAGACTTGAATTTTTCTTCAGCTTGAGAACTACCCATCATTTTTTCCCCTTTTTTATTTTCTAATGTTACATCTTTTCACATATCATTATAAAAATTTACTTTATTTTCTTGAGCTGCCCTTTGTAATCTTGTGTTCAGTTATTTGTCTTTATCATTTATTCCTTTTGCTTTAGCTATTCTACCTTTAAGGGCAAGCTTCAGAATCTCTTCTGACAAACATTTTGGTCTTTTTTTTTTTTTTTTTTTTAATCTTTACTCTCATTTTAATGATCTCGTGTTTTCTTTGTGCATGATGTTCTTGATGTCATCTGGCATTCAGTTATTAATGTTTACCATGTCAAATCTAATCCTGAGGTCATCTCTAAATTCTGCTGGGGTATAACAAAAGTTATATTTTTGCTCTCTTGGACTTGTTTGAATTTTCTTCACCTTCAACTTGGACTTGCATATGAGCAGTTGACAGTCTATTGTACAGTAAGCTCCTGGCCTTGTTTTGTTTGATGATATTGAGCTTCTCTATTGCCTGTTTCCACAAATATAGTTGATGTGATTCCTATCTAATCCATCTTGAAATCCATGTATAGTTGCCATCATGTTGTTGAAAAATATATGACATGTATAATTCATTATTTTTGTTAGGTGCCATAGCATTGGTTCCAACTCATAGCAACACTATGTACAACAGAATGAAACATAGCCCGGTCCTGCATGAGCCTCACAACACTTGCTATACCTGAGCCCATCATCACAGCCACTGTATCAATCCATAATTCATTGGTCTTATAAAATCCTATCATAGGATCATTTAGCATAGTTACTGTCACCAAGGCTATATTTTCCAACTGCTGGTTCTGCTTCTTTATTTCCAATTTTAACATACCAATTGTCAGTAATTATCAATTCTTCTTGATTGCATGTTTGGTCAGTTTCAGACTGCATAAACTGGTTAAGACGTCAATTTCTTTATCTTTGGCATTAGTCGTTGGTGCACAAATTTGAATAATGGTCATATTACCTGGTCTTCTTTATAGGAGGGTCAAATTATCCTATGACTGCAGTGGCATTGCCTCAGAAACCCAAGGAGGGGTCCCTATGAGTCAGATCTGACTTGACAGCAGTGAATTTGGTTTCATTATTTTTGCAGCATTGTACTTCAGGATATATTTTGATATATTCTTTTGATGGTGAATAGATGTCTGGACATCATTTCTTTTAAATTTGTCATTTTTTGCTCCAGTAGACCATATGATTGTCCAATTTAAAATACAAAATAAATAAATAAATAAATAAACCCTCCATCATATCCCTCTATCTTAAATAAAGTCCAAGTCCAAAATCTCATCTTCTGAACCATCTAAATAAAATATGACTGAGATTTTAGGCAAAATAAATAAATAAACCCTCCCTGACATCAAGTCAGTTCTGACTCATAGTGACCCCTCCTTGGGTTTCTGAGGTGGTGTCTCTATGGAAGCAGATTGCCCATTCTTCCTTATGAGGAGTAAATGGTGGGTTTGAACTACCAGTCTTCTGGTTAGCAGTCAAATGCTTTAAGTACTACACCACTAAAGTTCCCAATTTAAAATAGCCAATATCAATTATTGCAGCTCACACTAATGCCTAGGATATTGACTTTTACGCATTCCATCTCATGTCTTATAACTTCCAATTTTAAAGATCCATGCTTCATGCATTCCGTGTTTTGATTGTTAATGGATGTTTGCAGCTGTTTCTTCTCATTTTGAAATAAAATAAATGAATGTCTTGAAAGTTGGACTCCATCCATGTCATTAAGTTTGACTTTACTTTGAGGATGCAGCTCTTCCCTTCTCATATTTTGAGTGTTTTCCAATGTGAGGGTTGTATCCTTTAACCATACTTATTCAATCTTGGCAAATAATATGACAAACTGGACAATATGAAGAAGAAAGTAGCATTAGCATTGGAAGAAGAACTCTTAAGAAACTGGATATGCAGAAGACACAACCTTGCTTGCTGACAGTAAAGATGATTTGAAGCGCTTATATCTAAAGATCAATATTTAGTGTGAATTACACCTCAACATAAAGAAAACAAAATTTCTCACAACTAGACCATCAAGCAACATCAGGACAAATGGAAAAAAGATGGAAGTCAGGGATTTAATATTACTTGGATTCACAATCAACGTGTATGGAAGCAGCAGTCAAGAATTCAGATGTCATATTACACTTGGAAAATCTGCTGCAAAGGACTTCTTTAAAGTATTTAAGAACAAACATATCCCTTTGAAGACTAAGGTGCATCTGACTTAAGCCATGGTGTTTTCATTATCCTCACATGCATGTGAAAACTGGAAAATGAATAAGGAAAACTATAGAAGTATTTATACATTTGAATTGTGGTTTTGGTGAAGAATATTGAATGTGCTGTGGTCTGCGAGAAGAATGAACAAATCTGTTTTGGAGGAAGTACCACTTGAATGTTCCTAAGAAGAGAGAATGGCCAGAGTTTGTATTTCATGCTCTGGTCTTGTTGTCAGAAGGGAGCAGTTTCTGGAGAAGGATAGCATGCTTGGTAATGTAGATGATCAGCAAAAAAAAGGGGAAGACCTTCAGGAAGATGGGTTGATACAGTGGCTGCGATTATGGACTCACGCATGGCAATGATTGTGAAGATGGCACAGGACCTGGCAGGATTTTCTTCTGTGGTACATTGGGTCACTGAGAGTCAAAACTGACTTGAAGGTACCTCTGAGCAACATCCACCACTCTTCTATCACTTTGTCATATTGTGGTGGCTTTCATGTTGCTGTGAGGCTGGAGGATATGTCACCAATATTTCAAACACCAGCAGGGTCATCCATGGTGGATAGATGTCAGTGGTGCTCCCAGACTAAGACAGATTCAAAAGAAGGAAGAGGACATCCATTGCTCAGAGAATTTGCCAGTGAAAATCTTATGAACAGCAATGAAACATTGTCTGATATATTACTGGAAAACTTTATGAATATCCTTAAACATTGTCTGATATAGTGTCGGACGATGAGCCCCTCATGTTGTATTTGTTATTGTGTTGTTGTTATGTGCCATCAAGTCAGCCCTGACTCATAGCGACCCCTCCTTGGGTTTCTGAGGTAGTATCACTACAGAAGTAGATTGCCGAACCTTCCTTCCGAGGAGTAGCTGGTGGGTTTGAACCTCCAGCCTTCTGGTTAGCAGTCAAGTGCCTTAGGCACTATGCTACCAGAGCTCCTCATGTTGTAAGGCACTAAAAATACAACTGAGGAAGAGTTGCCTCTTCAAATTAAAGTCGACCTTAATCATGTGGATGGAATAAAGCTTTCAGGGTCTCTGTTTCCTGATGAGGCCTGGCACAAAATTGGAAGAAACAGGTGCAAACATTCATTAATAACTGAATGTGGAATGAACAAAGAATGAATGTAAGAAAAGTGGAAGTTAAAAAATGAAATGGAACACATAAGATAGATATCCTAGGCATTGAAGTGGACTTGTTTTGTTCATTTTAAATTAGACAATGATCTAATTTTCTGGGAATGAAAATTGAAGAGGTATGGCATGACATTCATCATCACAAAAAATGATTCGAGATCTATCATGAAGTATAATTCCATCAGTAATAGGATAATATCCATGTACCTACGAAGAAGACCAAGGACCTCTGGTACCATAGTGTCTAAGGCATTTGACTGGTAACCAGAAGGCTGGTGGTTCAAAC
>NW_006922502.1:352616-362927 GCF_000298275.1 Orycteropus afer afer | reverse complement strand
CCAACTTCTGAAGTCTGAAATTGACAAAATATGCAATCAAGATGTATTGATTATTAATGATGATTGGAATGTGAAAGTTGAAAACAAAGATGAGTCACTGATACTTGGGAAATATGGCCTTAATGAGAGAAATGACACCAGAGATCGCATGACAGTATTTTGCAAGACCCATGACTTATTCATTGCAAATACCTTTTTTCAACAATATAAACAGTGGCTACAAATGTGGACCTCACCAGATGGAATATACAGGAATCAGATTAATTACATTTGTGGAAAGAGGTGATAGAGAAGCTCAATATCTTTAGCCAAAACAAAGGCAGGTGCTGACTTTTCAATTGTTCAATATGAAAATTCAAGTTGAAGCTTAAGAAAATTAAAACAAATCCATGAGACTTGAAATATGACCATGATTATATCCCATCTGAATTTAGAGACTGTCTGAAGAATAGATTTGACTAATTGAACACCAATGATCCAAAATCTTTCAAACTGTGGGATGACATCAAGAACATCATGCGGTAGAAAGCAAAAGGTCATTTAAAAGACAGGAAAAGAACAAAAGACAAAAATAGATGCCAGAAAAGTCTCTGAAACTTGCTCTTGATAGATAGATACATAGATAAAGAAACAGAAGAAATGACAAGATAAAAGAGCTGAACAGAATATTTCAAAGAGCAGCTAGAGAAAACAAAGTCAGTTATTATAATGAAATGTGCAAAGATCTGGAGTTAGAAAACAAAACAAAACAAAAAAGAAGAACATGCTTGGCATCTTTCAAGCTGAAAAAACTGAAGAAAAAATTCAAGCCTAAAGTTGCAATATTGAAAGACTCTATGGGTAAAGTATTGAATGAAGCAGGAAGCATCAAAAGATGGAAGGAATGCACAGTCACTGTACAAAGAATTGGTCAAATTTCATCTATTTCAGGAGGTGGCATATGATCAAGCACCAATGGTATTGAAGGAAAGAGTCAAAGGTGCATTGAAGGAATTGGCAAAAAATAATCCAACAGAAACTAATCCACTACCATTGAGTCACTTCTGACTCATAGCAACAACTTGCCAACCTTCTGGTTTTAAGTCAAATGCCTTAGACACTGTGCCATGAGAGCTCCTTTGGCGAAAAACAAAACTCCAGGAATTGACGGAATATCCATTGAGCTATTTTAACAAAGGGATGCCACACTTACTTATCTATACCAAGAAATTTGGATGACAGCTATCTGGCCAACTGATTGGAAGATATCCATATTTTTTGCCCATTCCAAAGAAAGGTGTTCCAACAGAATGTGGAAATTATCAAACAATATCATGGATATCATATGCATGTAATATTTCATTGAACATAATTCAAAAATGCTTGCAGCTGTACATTGATGGGGAACTTCTAGAAATGCAAGCTGGATTCAGAAGAGGATGTGGAATGACACATACCATTGCTGATGTCAGAAGAATCTTAGCTGAAAGCAAAGAATACCAGAAAGATGTTTACTTGTGTTTTATTGGCTATGGGAAAGCATTCGATTGTGTGGATCATAACATATTATGGATTACATTGAGAAGAATGGGAATTCCAGAACACTTAATTATGCTTATGAGGAACCTGTGTATAAATCAGAAGGCTCTCATTCTAAGAGGACAAGTGGATTTTTCTGGTTACCTAGTACTGCTCTGACAAGAATATACCACAAATGAGATGGCTTGAACAAACAGCAGTTTATTCTCTTATAGTTCTGGAGGCTAAAAGTCCAAGTTCAAAGTACCAGGCTCCAGGGGCTGTGTGAAAACCCCCTGACTTTGGCTTCAGCTCTGACTCTTGCTCCTGGCCCACTGAATCTAGAACCTTCACTCAGGCAGCTACTGGCTGCTGAGGCTAACAAGCCCAAGGTTGATAAATAAAATTAGACAGTCCCAATATTACCAAACAACATGCCAGGGCGTTGAGTCAAGTCCATTGAAAGTCCCAAGGTCGGTGCAGCATGGCAAGCTGCTGAACAACGACACATGCCATAAGCTGGAGAGCATTCCCAAAGTAGCTTCTTATATACAGGAAGCAGACCACATCTTTAAAGCAGCAACTCAGCTGCTCCAATATATTTTACCATGGGATTAATTATCAATCTTAACATGGAGAATAATTACATTCAGCTTCCCAGCCACTCATCCTGGCCCATCCAAGTTGACACAGAAACTTAACCACCACAGGGATACTGCTTGGTTTAATATCAGCAAAAGTGTGTGTCAGGATTGTACTCTTTCAACATACTTATTCAATCTGTATGCTGAACAAATCATCTAAGAAGCTGGACTATATGAAGAAAAAAGGGCACCAGGATTGGGGGAAGCATCATTAAAAACCTATGATATGCAGGTGACACAACCTTGTTTGCTGAAAGTGAAGATAACTTGTGGCATGAAGCACTTACTGATGAAGATTAAAGACTACAGTCTTCAATATGTATTACAACTCAGCATAAAGAAAATGAAAATGTTCACAGTGGATCAATAAATAGAATCATGATTAATGGAGAAAAGATTGAAGTCATCAAAGATTTCATATTACTTGGATCCACAATCAACATCCATGGAAGTAGCAGTTAAGAAATCAGAAGTCATATTTCACTGATCAAATCTGCTGCAAAAAGACCTCTTTAAAGTGCTGAAGAGCAAAGATGTCTTTTTGAAGACTAAGGTGTGCCTAATCCAAGCCACAGCATTTTCAATACTTCACAGGCATATGGAAGCTGCACAATGAGTAAAGAACACAAAGAAGAGTTGATGCTTTTGAGTTATGGTGTTGGAGAAGAATATTGAAAGTACCATGGACTGCCAGAAGAGTGAACAAATCTGTTCTGGAAGAAGTGCAACTGGAATGCTCCTTGGAAGCAAGAATGGCCAGACTTTGTCTCACTTATTTTGGCCATGTTTTCAGAAATGACCCTTCTCTGGGTAATGATATCATGCTTTGTAAAGTGGAGGGTCAGAGAAAAAGAGGAGAACCCTTAATGGGAGGAATTGACACAGTGGGTGCAGCAGTGGGCTTAGGATGTGACACAGTGGTTACAATGATGGGTATAGCAAGGGTTGTGAGGAAGGTTTATGACCAGGCAGTGTTTCATTCTGTTGTACATAGGGTCATTATGAATCAGAACTGACTCTCTGGTACCTATAAAACAACAGCAAGGTGTGGAGTAAAAATAAATCCTTTGCTATAGAGCATTTTATGGTATCATGGGGGGGGGGAATAGAGGGGTTTGGTAGGAGTATATTTGCTAAGATTAATTTCTATTTCTAAATAGATATTTTTCCTTCTCCTCAGAGTAAACCTTACAGATTTGAGTAATTATAGGAGATGATGGATTTATCTGAGTCTTCCTAGAACATTGTTTTAAAAATGGTATTCTGTAGGGTTTTCCCCAAGCAAAACAGGGAGTAATAGAACAAAGGATAATTCTTCTTCTTCATTGTTACAGTAGATTAATGAGTCTCTTCTTATGTATCAGTTTATTGTTTTCTTCTATAATTAATTAGTTTGTGGAACACGTGTTTAGGAATATCTGCAATGTTTAGATATATGATGTTATACTGCTGAATAATATATAGTACCTGCCACTTGAGATTATTATCTAGTCTTGGGCATACACAAAAAATATAAACATAAATTATGATAGAAGATGCAAAAGACTGAAATAAATGTAATAAAGTAGTTATTTTCCTTCTTGAATTATTTTACTTTTGATTTCACAGTTCCTTTTATTACACTATGAAAATAAAATATATTATGGGCTCCTACATTGGAATGCTACATGACCTGAGTTTGATTTCCATTTAAAAAGGTATGGGAAGTTAATTATGGAAGTGAGAAAACCAGACAGTAGCTGTTTCTTTTGCCAAATGGAGCATGGCAATGGCCTGGACTAACATTTTGGGTTGAGATGGAAGCAATGTATCCAGTGTAGAAGGATTAGATATTAATGTAGGGAAAAAAGAGATATATTAATATGATGTTGATTGTTTATTAAAACAAATGGATAGATGACAACCCTATCTACTTGGATATGGAGGACAGGCAGAAGAATTGGGGAGAAGGTAGCTTTGGGCTGATTCAGGAAATTATTTAGGAAAGTTTCAAAAGTATGTTTATGCTGGTTAATAATATTAATCTCTCTTTGTCTTCCTTGGCTCAACATCCTACATTTTGACCTAAATGCCTGTAACTAACCCTTCATTGTCTTAAATTGTTTCTCTGTTTTCAGCTCTATATGATTCCACATTCAATGGATGTATCCATATTTACCTTCTTTTTAGAAATGGAGCTTCATTTTCCCTAAGCATATAATAAAACATCTAAATCTAAAGCTAAAGCATCCACACTTAGATCTAATCTTACATATTTGTCAGTTGCTCATCTATAAACTAATTCCTGTAATTAGAAAGATGATATTAAGCCAGGGTTATTCAGCATTTTATAGTTTGGGCCACATAATTCTTTTTTGGGGAGAGGGAGCTGCCCTTTATGTTGTAAGATATGCAGTAATACCTCTGGCCTCTACTTAGTAGATACTAGTAGCAACCTGTGTCCAACCATCCCTGTGCTGATAATCAAAAATATCTCTAGACAGAACTGGTTCTCTCTCGGATAGCAAAAATGTTCCTGGCTGAGGATCATTGGATTAGGCTGATGGATTTAGATCTACACCTGGTAACAAGGGCACAGCAGGATTTCCCTGAAACCAGGTCTTGGGTAAAGAGTGATATGGATGTAACTTTTTATTTGAAGATGCTTAAGAGAAAAGAGGGTGGGGAGATGTTAGTAGTCAGAGAAATCTGTTAATTTATTCTTTCTTATTTGCTCATTGACTTTATATGAATTAGGAACTTACTATACATATCATAACATGACAGGAACTAGAGAAATAGTCAAGAGAAAGAAACCTTGAGCTTCTGCAGTAATGGCACATACAGTTTACAACCCATGTTATAGCCTTACTAGGGTTTTCAAATGACATTAGCTTTCTGATTATACCTCCAGTATAACCCTTATAACACTACATAATCGTTAATTTGCTGCCCTGTTTCACCACTAAATATATCATAAACTCTTGGAAAGCAGATATTATTTATCCCTGCTACATAGGAGCTCTGGTGGCAGAGTGCCTAAGGCATTTGACTGCTAACCAGAAGGCTGGTGATTCAAACCCACCAGCCACTCCTGGAAAGGAAGGTTGGGCAATCTACTTCCATAGTGATACCACCTCGGAAACCCTAGGAGGGGTTGCTATGAGTCGAATCCAACTCTATGGCAGTTATTTATTTATTGACTTATTTATTTATTTATTTTACATATCACCAGTGCATAGCACAAAGTAGGCTTTTATAAAATATTTTATGAAAGAAGTCAGCTTTTTTTCATTTGACAATTATTATTCTCATTAATATCAAGGATTTATATATACAATATCTATATCTTGAATAATTTACACTAGTGTTGTCTATTTTATATTCCTGTTTATGTTTGCCATGTACATAAAATTTGGAGGAGAAAGAATTATGAGCTCCCATGCATCTAACTTGATCTAATAGGTACTACAGAGAAGCTTCATTTGACATCTTACTAATTTATATTTGCCAAAACCATGTTTCATTGTATCATTTGCACATACTAAGGACTACGTACTTTTGCTATTCTTTGTCTCACCTATTTTGGTCATGTTGTAAGAAGGGACCATTCCCTGGAGAAGGATGTCATGCTTGGTAGGGTGGAGGGTCGACGAAAGAGGGGGAGGCCTTCAACGAGATGGATTGACATGGTGGCTGCGATGATGGGCTCAAGTATAGAAGGGATTGTGGGGTGGTGTGGGATCGGGAAGTATTTTTTTCTGCTGTGCATGAGGTCGCTATGAGTTGGAAATGACTCGACGGCACTTAACAACAACAACAACACCTACTTTTGAAGCTGAATATCTATGTCCACTACTTGTCTCACTTGTCTGTCAGTTTTTGATACTGTGGTGACTTTGCTTGTTGCTAGGATGCTGGAAGTTATCCCACTGGTGCTTCAAATGCCAGAAGAGTCACTCATGGTGGACAGCTACAACCAGAATGCTCCTTAGAAGCAAAGATGATGTGACTTCATATTTTGGACATGTTATCAAGAGAGATCTGTCTCTGGAGAAGGGCATCATGCCTAGAAAAGTATTGTTGTTGTTGTGTGCCATCGAGTCAGACCCGACTCATAGAGACCCCTCCTTGGGTTTCCGAGGCATTATCACTTGGAAGTAGATTGCCCCATCAGGAAAAAAAAGAGGAAGACCTTCCACAAGATGAATTTACAATAGTTTCAACAATGATTTCAAACATGGTGATGATTCTGTTGATGGCACAGGTTCTGGCAGTGTTTCATTATGTTGTATATAGGGTCACTGTAAGTTAAAACAGACTCTACAGCACCTAACAACAACAACAACATCTATGTATCTATGTATCTATCTATTATCTATCTCCAACATTCAACTACTAGCTTGTTTTACTGAGATAGCTTTGTGCATTTCTGTGATGTTGGAAGTTATGCCACCAATGTTTCAAGTACAAGCAGCGTCACCCATGGTGAACAAGTTTCAGAAGAAGTTTCAGACTAAGACAGGTTAGGAAGAAGGGCCTGGCACTCCTAAACAAACTGTCCAGTGAAAATCTTTTGAATAGCAATTGAATATTGTCTGCTATAGTGCCTGAAGATGAGACTTTCAGGTTGAAAGGCACTCATAATATGATTGGGGAAAAAGTACAACCAGAATGCTCCTTAGAAGCAGGAATGGTGAGATGGTGTCTCAAGTATGTTGGATAAGTTATCAGGAGGAATCAGTCTCTGGAGAAGGAAATAATGTTTGGTAAAGTAGAGGGTCAGTGAAAAAAAGAAAAACATTTACAAAATGGATTGACACAGTGGTTACAACAATTGAGTTAAACATAAAAAATGATTGTAAGGATGGTTCAGTACTATGCAGTGTTTCTGTCTGTTGTACATAGGGTCACTATGAGTTGAAACTGACTTGACAGCACCTAACAACAACTATCTATCATCTATCTATCTATCTATCTATCTATCTATCTATCTACCTACCTATCTATCTATCTGTCTATATCTAACCATAGCTTTCTCTATTTTCTTTCAAAGTCCAACTCAGTAATCTCTAAAGTAATGATGTGCTAATTTATAAAAAAAAAAAAAAACTAAGCTCACTGCCATCACGTTGATTCCTAATCACAGAGACCACCATTTGGTTTCCAAGACTATATGTCTTTATGGAAGCATACTGCCTCATCTTTCATCTGTAGAGAAGCTGCTGGATTCAAAGCACAGACGTTTCAGTCAGTAGCCAAATGCCTTAACCACTACACCACCACCTTTCTTCTTCATCTTTTTTTTTTACTTTATAACAGCAGAGTGCATATAACAATGTATTAGCACTTGGGAATTTGGAAGTATATGAAGAGGGATAAAAAATCATTAAGCCAGGAAAGCCAATGATTTATATTACAAGCATGTCAGGTGAATGTGGACAAAAGATACATAACTTAGATGCAAATAAACCAGCCATCCAAACACTAGAAATAAATAATATGGTTAGTGCTGACCTTGTGTAGTGAAGTGAATTACTCAACATGGCTCTTCTAACAATAGTCTTGTAATACAACAAAAGGTTTGGTGGGATGATGCAAATAAGGAGCTTAAGTCCCACCAAGGGGATTGGATAATTTGATAACAACACAAATATAATGCTTGACACCTTTGTGTGGGTGGAACCATACAAATAATTTGTATGGAAGTCTAGTGATGGGATTGTTCAGTTTTGCCCTCCTACTAGGCTTAAAGAGAGTCAATTCCAAAGCAGAGGGGTGACTGCCTACTACCAAGAAATACAGCAAGTTTTTTGGATCTGGATTCCAGCACTGAGAGTCTTTTCCACCCAGAAGACAGAAAGAGAGCAGTAACACCTTGATGACTGTGGTAGCTAAGTTTGTGTGTCAATTTGGCTGGGCCTGGTTGAGTGGCTGGGCAGCTGGTGGTAGTTATTCCCCATGATGAGACTGGCAATCAACTCCATGGTGGGATCTACCACAAGCAGCTGAGCAGCTGCCTTTGGGATGTGGTCTGCTTCCTGTACATAAGGAGAAGCTTTGGGAATGTTCTCTGGCTTGTGGCACCTTGAACCCTGAATGTAGCTGTGTTGTTGTTCAGCAGCCTGCCATACTCTGCTGACGTTGGGACTTACAATGGACTTGAATTAATGGCCTTCTGTGTGATTTGGTAATATTGGGACTGTGCCTTGTTGCTTGTCAACCTTGGGCTTGGCAGCCTCAGCAGCCAGCAGCTGTCTGAGTGAAGAAAAGCCTCTAGCTTCAGTGGGCCGGGAGCTAGAGGCAGAGCTGAATCCCAAGGCTGAGGGGCTTTCACCTAGCCTCTAGAGCCTGGCACTTTGAACCTGGACTTAAAGTCTCAAAACTGTAAGAGAATAAACACCGGTTTGTCAAGGTCATCCCATTTGTGGTATACTTCTGTCAGAGCAGCACTAGGTAACCAGAACAATGACAAAGTGAGAGACGATGAGAAGCAGTGGCGATAGGACCAGGAGACCAGAAGAACAGCAGCAGAAGTCAGCACAATGGGATTCTGAACAAGCTGGGTGCCTTAGGGCAGTAGGCTTCCTAGGGGAGTAGGTTGACTCTGGGGTCTTGGTGGAGGAGCTAGGTTTGCTGACCCATGGAGCTAGAGCTGAATGCCTGCAGTCAAGGCTTACTGACACAGTGGGGTGCCTCTGGGCATTTACTATCAAGCAGGACAGAGGCCAAGGGATCATGTGGCCAAGAGACCAAGGGCCAGAGAGAGGCATGCCCGAGACAACTGCTAAGAACAGCCAATCCTGATGGAAGAACTGTATCCTGAGTCATCTTTGATCCTGAATTGTAACCTGTTGCTTCTCTGATAAACCCCACAATTGTGAGTTATATGTCACCACTGCATCAAATTATTGAACCCACTAAAGAAGTATGCAGTGATGTGGGAGGAAAAGTTGCTGTCAAAATTGGTAAAAAGTTTGGAAGAGACACGGCAGACCTCCAGCTCATAAGAATCAACTTTGGGCTGTTGATCTTGTTCCTCCTTCCCTCTTGTGAAATTCAAGGAGGTCAGACTATGCCTCCATCATGCCATTTTTAAACCTTATTCTGGTGCCTTAAATCTTGGCCCAGGATCCATTTGACAATCTACCTGCACCTAATAAAGAGTCCTTAAGTCATAAACATTAGTTCGCCACAAAAAATGTATGATCACTCCCTGCACATCTTAGTCTTGTTTATTATCAGTGTTATTAAATTCTGAGTATCTGTTTCTATTTCCTGTTTTTAGATCCATGCCTGTCCCTTTGATCTGATGCAAAGTTTCTTTTTGTGGCATCAACCCATAATCATCATCCTGACGATTATCGTCATCATAATCATCATGGAAACACTATGTATCAAATGTTCTATGCTAATCAATGTGCCAATTCTTTTTTAACCTAAGCTTATTACCCTTAACAGCCACAACACTTTGAAATTATTTCTGACATCTTATGTGGTAGGCAGAATTCTAACGTGGCACTCAACATTTTCACCCTGAATGTAGATGACTGAGAACTGTGAATATGATGGCTTTCATTCTTGTAATTAGCTTTAACAGCCAGAGATATGCAAATGATACAACCTTGCTTGCTGAATGTGAAGATGACTTGAAGAATTTAATGATGAAGATCAAAGACTACACCCTTCAGTAAGGATTGCACCCCAACATAAAGAAAACAAAACTCCTTAAAAATGGACCAATAAACAGCATCATGATAAATGGAGGAAAGATTGCAGTTAAGATTTCATTTTACTTGGATCCACAATCAATGTCCATGGAAGCATCAGTCAAGAAATTAGAAGACAGTATTCCACTGGGAGAATATGCTGCAAAAGACCTCTTTAAAGTGTTAAAGAGCAAATATGTCACTTTGAAGACTAAGGTGTGCCTGTCCCAAGCCATCGTCTTTCAATAATCTCATATGCATGTGGAAACTGGACAATGAATAAGGAAGGCCAAAGAAGAGTTGATGCCTTTAAATTGTGGTGCTGGTGAAAATTACTGAGAATACCACAGACTGCCAATGGAGTAAACAAATCTGTCTTGGAAGAAGTATTGCCAGAATGCTTCTTAAAAGTGAGAATGGCCAGGCTTTGTCTCTTGTACTTTTGTCATGTTATTATGAGGGGCCACTCCCTGGAAAAGTAT
>NW_006922502.1:347384-352295 GCF_000298275.1 Orycteropus afer afer | reverse complement strand
CTACCAGAGCTCCTTCTGTTATATATAGGGTCACCGTAAGTCAGAACCAACTCAATGATAACTAACAACCACAACAACAATGAGGTTGTGTTATATGAGACATAGGTGACTTTAACAAAGAGGAGAATATAAAATGAAATATCAGGGCTAGAAAGAGTAAAGAAATATAACCAAGCTTGTGAATTTACTAAGATGTCGAATCAGTTGTTCCATTTACACCTTTCTGGCTGTCAAATTTTTGCACTTACTGCTCCTGAACTAACCCCATGCCCTTTAGCACTGTCCTTGGAATACAGTCTTGCATATCTGTCCAGAGGATGTAAACAGTTTTCACTTCTCCATAAGTAACTTCATCTAGCTTTGGAGAGGAGATCCACAAGTCTAGAAGAGATTTAGATCGAAGAACAAACCCAGGTCCTTTCCTAATTTCTTACGTGCCTTAGAACTACAGGTCTCTAAATAACAGTCTTTTGAAAAAAACTCAGGAAAATGCAGTGAGAATCTGTTTTCACCATCTTTCTGTTAGGCTTATGGGGGAGAGTGCTGTAATGAACTTCTCTCTTTATCTTACTTGCAAACCTCCACCTGCCTTAAGGAAGTGTTGGCAATGAACCTGACCCCTAGGTATAAGCAGGTCCCACCTACAACAGACCACAGAGCACCTGTCAGATCAAATCTCAGTGCCCAGATAACTAAGTGGTATCAGCAATACCCTGTAACCTGTCTGAACCTGTAATAGTTCAGGGAAGTATTCTATTTTTTCATCTAAAGCAATTTAAGAACTTTTCTCTTGATAAATGAAGCCTGAGGGGGTGGTGGAATGTTATTAGAAGAGAATGCTACTAAAGAATTCTTCAGGCTTCTCAATTTCATATATCAAAAGAATCACTCTAACACAGAAATCTGACCTGTACTAGGTGTCCACTTAAATTTTTTTTTTAACCCCCAGCTTGAAGACTTTGCAGTGATGAAAATGTGGGCAAATTGATTGGGTTAGAAAGATAACGGTCTGGTACAGAAGTAATTGCTGAAAGCTAACAAATTTAGAGTGCTCTAGTGGAGGATACAGAGCTGCAGGCTACCAAACCTGGCTTCTGGTAGTTCTATTTCACACAAATAATTACTTCAAGAAACAAATGAAGGTTTATTTATTGGCAGTAGTATTTGGATCCTTGGTGATCAATGGTGAAAAGGGAAACTGTGAAATTAATTTGTATTAAGCAAAACTGCACTCCAACCAACAAAGCATTTCTTGGACTATCAGTTGCTATTTAAGTAAAGTATCATCGCCTCTAGACATCTGAACACTGTAGCCAGTGCTTGATCAGTTTTCACAAGTCTTCTATTTGGACATTTTAATTTTACTGGGCATTGATCTATTACATATAGGAGTTATTGTTATATGTGACATGTAATAAGAAGTGTATCATTTGAAGGGAAACTCTTAAAAATAAGTTAATTCCATGTTAAGATTAGAACTCAACTCAATTTATCTTTATCTTTTGTTTAAATGTCATTGTGCTTTGGTGCAAAATTACAGAGCAAAATTTGTTTTACATTCAACAGCTCATATACATTGATTTCACGCCCCAATTACTATCCCTGACCACAACAAACTCTCCTCCCCTCCCATCCCTGTGACCACCCCCTCCCTGTGCCGTTCTTAACTACACACTCCTGTCTGTCCAGCTTACCCTCTATGTGAATGCTGCCTCTCTGGTGCTCCATGGCCAATTGCTCTAAAGGGTGTATCTCTCTAGAGTAGGTGGGTACAGTGCCCTGGGGGAGGCGTTCTGCATGTAGGCCTTTCTACTGTTGGGCTGAGAGTCAATCCATGGGAATGAGTCCAATAATATGCCCCAAGGGTAACTCAGGGCCATAATCATAGGGGTTCCACCAGACTCTATCCAACCAGTAATTCTAGTCATTTTTGTGTTTTTGGATTTTGTTCCACATTTTTCTTCCCAGTCTATCTGGGATCTCCAGTTTTTGTTTTGTTTGTTTGTTTTGTGTTGTTTTCAAAATTTACCTGAAATTTTTATTTTCCAAGTGTTCATCCAGACCTCCTTATTTCACCACAGAATTCTGCTGTGTCCCTGCCACATAACTGATCCAGTGGTGGACAGTTCACACTGCAGATCTACCTTAACCCACTGTCTCCATTAGCACTGGCAAGGCTGGTGCTCAAAACTCTCGGAATCTTTCCCTTCTCAGGTAATGCTTGGCAACCCAATCAGCTGGATTGTTATGGAAACGTTGTTATTATGTGCCGTTGAGTCGGACCCAACTCATAGCAACCCCTCCTTAGGTTTCCCGGGCAGTATCACTATGGAAGTAGATTGCCCAACCTTCCATCTGAGGAGTGGCTGGTGGATTTATGGAACGAGTATGCAGAAAATAAATTGAACTCACTTCATGATAAATTGAGCTCACATGATAATTCAGGTCCATCTGGAGACTTCAAGGAGGAGAATACAGTAACAATCCGGAAAAAAAAAAAAAAAAAAAAAACTAGTTAAGGAAGAGAATAGAGAAGACTAGGATTAGGGAAGGCACTCTGGTGTCATAGTGGTTAACACATTCAACTGCTAACCAAAAGGCTGTGGGTTCACTTCCACAAACTACTTTGAGGGAGACAGATGAGGCTGTCAGCTTCTGTAAAGATTTACAACCTTGGCCTATGGGGCCTATTCTGTCCTGTAGGGTTGCTATGAGTCAGAATCAACTCTATGGCAGTTGTCGTTGTTAGGTGCCATCAAGTTCAGCTCCAACTCATAGCAATCCTATGTACAACAGAATAAAACACTGTCTAGTCCTGTGTCAGCCTCGCACAAGAATCTCCCTTTCTGAGTGGTTGGCATTTGTAGCCAGGCAACATCTAGTTCTTCTGGTCTCAGGGTCCATCATAGCCTTGGACTAATTGTTTCCAGATGTCTTTGATTTTCTTCGCTCTTCTTTGTCTCGGATGAGAGGAGACCAATAATTGCATCTTAGATGGCTGCTCAGAAGCTTTTAAGACCTCAGTTGCTACTCAGCAAAGTAGGTTGTCAGCTCAATTTATTTTTAAATAAGAATATAATTACCAATTATCCTGAACATATTTATGTTGTTTTATACATATTAACTTGACAGCACATAGCAACAACAACAACAACATAAATATGTGTGTGTGTATGTAGTTGTTTTATAGGTTTCTGTTGTTGATGTTGTTAGATGCCATGACATTGGTTCTATTTCATAGCAACCTTTCTTCAATGAAATACTGTTTGATCTTGAATCATTCTTAAAATTGTTGTTATGATTGAACACATTGTTGCAGCGAGTGTGACAATCCACCTTATTGATTGTCTTCCTCTGTTCACTGACCCTCTATTTCACCAGGCATGATGATGTACTTTTCCAGGGATCGGTCCCTCCTGATAACATGTCCAGAGTAAATAAGATGAAGTCTCACCATCCTCACTTCTAAGGAGCATTCTGCTTGTACTTCTCCAAAACAGATTTAATTCTTCTGGAAGTCTGTATATGTTCAATATTCTTTGCCAACAGCATCTTTACTGATATGGGCTTCAAGTCCTCTTTGCTTTCTACAAGCAGTATTGTCTTATGTGCATATCTTAAGTAATTAATGAATCTCCAATTATGGTGCTACATTCTTCTTCATATAGTCCAGCTTCTCAGATTTTTTGCTCAGTATACAGATTAAATAAATATGGTGAAAAGGTACAAACCTAATGCACACCTTTTATGATTTTAAATAATGCAATGTTCTCTTGTTCTGTTCAAAGGACTCCTTCTTGGTCTATGTACAAGTTCCTTATGAGCACAATTAGGGGTTCTGGAATTTCTATTTTTTGAAATGTTATCTATACTTTGTTATGATCCACAAAGTCAAATGCCTTTGTATCATCAATTAAATGTAAAACTAAATATATTTCTGGTAATCTTTGCTTTCAGCCAAGATCCGTAGACATCAGTAATGTTATCCTGAATTCAGCTTGAATTTCTTGGAGTTCCCTGTAGATGTACTACAACAATATTTTTTTAATTCTCTTCAGCAAAATTTTACTTAAGTGTGATATTGTGATACTGACCACTAATTTCTACATTCTGCTAGATGATTATTCTTTGGAATGGGCACATATATAGCTCTCTTCCAGTTGGTTGTCCAGTAGCTATCATCCTGATTTCTTGGCATAGATAAGTGAGTTCTCCCAGAGTAGTTTCTACATATAGAAACCAACTCTATATCCCAACTTCTTTATTTCCAACTTTCACACTGTAGTCACCAGTAATTAGCAATGCATCTTAATTGCTTGTTTTATCAATTTCAGACTTCAGAAATTGGTAAAAATCTCCAATTTCTTCAACTTTAGCATTAGCAGTTGGTGCCTAAATTGGAGTAAGAGTCCAATAAACTGTTCTTCCTTGTAGGTGTTCTTATTAAGGAGTTCCTAGCAAGGAGTAAATAAATAACTTCAATAATTGACAAGATTACTCTAAAGACATTATAAGCAAGTAAACAGTGCCTTCATAGAGAAAACGGAAAATTTATATAAACCCTTTAATTAATATGTTCTAGCTTACAAATGCAAATGCATATATTTCAATATTCAATACTTTATTTTTTTAAAATCTAACAACAGGTATCCACTACTTGTCTGTCAGTCTGTCATAGTGTGGTGGCTTGTGTGTTGTTGTGAGGCTTGAGGCTATGCAACCAGCATTTCAAATACTAGCAGGGTCACCCATGGTGGAGAGGTTTCAGTGGAGCTTCCGGACTAAGATAGACTTGGAAGAAGGAATGGGCCATACACTTCTGAAAGAATTGACCAGTGAAAACCTTATGAATAGCAGTGAAACACTGTCTGATATATTACTGGAAAACTTTATGAATAGCTATGAAACATT
>NW_006922502.1:346165-347284 GCF_000298275.1 Orycteropus afer afer | reverse complement strand
TATGAAACATTGCCTGATATAGTGACAGAGGATGGGCCTCTCAGGTCAGAAGACACTCAAAATATGACTGGCAAAGAGCTGCCTTCTCAGAGTAGGGCTGATGTTAATGATGTGCATGGAGTAAAGCTTTAGGACCTACATTTGCTGATGTGGCATGACTCAAATTGAGGAGAAATAGCTGAAAACATCCATTAATAACTGAAACATGGAATGTATGAAGTATGAATCTAGGAAAAATGGAAGTTGTCAAAAATGAAATGGAACACACACAGATAAATATCCTAGGCATTAGTGAGCTGAAATGGACTGGTTTTCACCATTTTGAATAATACAACCATATGATCTACTATGTTGGCAATGACAAATTAAAGAGGAATGACATGGCATTAATTGTCACAAAGAATGTTTCAAGATCTATCCTGAAGTACAATGCTGTCAGTGATAGGATAATAATCCACATGCCTACAAGGAAGACCAGTTAATACTACTATTATTAAAATTTATGAACCAACCATTAAAGCCAAAGACAAGGAAATGGAAGATTTTTACTAAATTCTGCAGTTTGAAATTGACCAATATGCAATTGAGATGTGTTATTTATCACTGGTGATTGGAGTGCAAAAGTTGGGAACAAAGAAGAATCATCAGTAGTTTGAAAATAAGGCCTTGGTGATAGAAATAACACTGGAGAGTATATGACAGAATTTGACAAGACCAATGACTTATTCATTGCAAATACCTTTTTTCAACAACAAAAACAGTAGCTATACACATATACTTCACAAGATGGAGTAGAAAGGAATGAGATTGACTACATCTGTGGAAAGAGTTGCTCAATATCTTTAACCAAAACAATGCCAGGATCCGACTGTAGAGCAGACCATCAGTTGCTCATATGTAAGTTCAAGGTGAAGCTGAACACAATTAAAACAAGTCCATGAGAGACAAAATATGACCTTGATTATATTCCTCCTGAATTTAGAGACCATGTAAAGAATAGATTTGATGCATTGAACAGCAATGACCAAAAACCAGAGGAATTGTAAAATGACATCAAGAATATCATTAATGAAAAAAGGAAATGATCACTAAAAAGACAGAAAAGGAAGAAAAGACCAA
>NW_006922502.1:323369-324503 GCF_000298275.1 Orycteropus afer afer | reverse complement strand
TGATTGTATGTTGGTGTGTTTACTCCAGATTTTTTTTCTTTGTTTTGTTTTGATATATGTGAGGGAGCAAGGTTGGTGTGCTACTGTTTCCTAGTTTTGCAGTATTAAGGGGCTCTTCAACTGTCTCCCAGTGAATGACAGAGGATGAGATGGTTGTACAGTTTTCTGTGTGGTCTTTGTGTACAGCAGTTAAACGTGAGTCTGGCTGGTATTGGCCATTGTCTGTCATGATCAATTTGTGTAGAAGTCAATGCTGAACGTCATCCAGTTGTTGGAGCTGCTGGAGGTGCAGATGTGTTTGGGCAGTGTGAGCTTGATTGCTTTATTGTCACCAGCTACCAGTGTGGATGATGGTACAATCCTCAGCAAGAGGAGCTGATTATCAAGTTGCTACCCTGATCAGAATGCTGCTTGAAAAAATTCAAAATGACTGTGCTAGGTCAAGCCAGTTGATAGTTCACAACTCCATTTATGTTCTTGTTTGTTATTTTCATTATGTTTCTTCTTGTTGTCAGTATTTGATCCACTTATTTACCATTTCCTTTGAAGCTTAAGGTTCCAGGATTATCTTCTGCTCTGTTACATTTAGTTTCTCATGTCTTTGTTGTAGAGAGTCTGGGTATCATGTCTGCTTGCTCTATCATCATGCTGGAAGTTCTAGCCCACCAACTTTCCAATACATTTTCTTTTTAACCATTTAACTAAAGATGGATTACATTGAAACCAAAGAATATAAGTGAAATAAAGATTTTAATGTGAGTATTCCATTGTTTGAATAGGAGAGGAAACTAAATGAAAATTAGTTATTTTTGAACCTCCACACACATACAGATACATACACACAAACACCCATCTTTAAAGCTGAGCTAAGTCTAAAGGTGCTTATAGTAATACATAAAAATCCACTCTAGTTTTCAACTCTTTGGTCACATATGCATTCTACCTTCTTCTTCTTCTTCTTCTCAGCTCACATGTTTATAAGTACTACTCTTTATTTGATTCCCCTTTAAGGATATTAATTAAAGTAACTGACATTTATTTAATGCTCATGTGCCACACACTCTTATAAGGACTTTCTGTATATGGTTCTTTATACTCCTTAGAATAGTCCTCCATGGGAAGTGCTATTATTAT
>NW_006922502.1:320679-322119 GCF_000298275.1 Orycteropus afer afer | reverse complement strand
GAACAGGGTGAGACTGGCAAATGTGATCAGCAGGGCTGGCTTTAGGCACTTCGGTTGCTATGGGAGCCCACTTATTTGGGAAGCTCCCCAAGGACCATTTTAGTTACTCATTTAGCATAACCTGAGGTTGGCTTGTGATGTGTATCAATAAAATCACAGCAATGTACTCATGGAGAAGTGTTCATTTCTCTCTCACCTGAAGCAATTGCACCCCATGAGCTCACAGAGGGTCCTCTTAAAGCTACAAAGAAGTAATGAAGTTAGTAATGGAGGCAATTAAGAAGTGATAATGTGAGTTATATCTGTCACAGTCCAGATATCAGGAACTATTTCTATTTAAATATCTAGACATTGATTTTTGTTACTTACCTATGGGTAATGAGACTTCATGATCTCTAATCATTTCCACCCTTCAAATTATGTTCATTCCAGCCCTTTTGGTGTTACAGTATTTTTATAATGCTGACTAGACTTCAGTGCATTGAGTTGCGCTTGGGACTGCAGAATTGAGAAAGAAGTACTAATGTTCAGAACAAATAAAGTCATTAAAACTACAAAGAAATTAATGAAAGTTAATTTTAAATAAATGTTTGTCTTATGTAAATATATTAGAAATAAAAATTAGCGTAATTAACCCCCCACCTGTAACAAGTCTCACATGGTCTAAAAATGAGTTTAAAGTGTTGATTCTAGAAAAATTATAACAATGCAGCAGATCTCAGCACCCCACACACCACATGAAAACACAGATCATCTCTTCTGACCCCCATTTCACAACTTGCTTTTCAGATTGTATGTCTCTAATATTAAATTCATCTGACAGAGCACATGCTGACCTTCATTCTTCAGGCATTTAGCACATTTCAATTCGCTCATGAATATATCCGTATGCCTTGCAACTGGCTCATGGCCACTTTGACTTGTGAGACAGAAAACTCTTACAGACATTCTAAAACACAGCCTATGCCACTTCATTTCATTTTATCTTATATTTTTGCTTTGCTTAATGGAGTGGGCACTACTGTTCCCGCTCACAGGAACATCCTCTAATTTTTTGGTTCATTGTCACTATAGGAAATCAGCAAGGCGGACTTTCTTATCACCCTCTTTCTCTCAATCCTTAAAGATGCCTAGATTACAGCAACCTGAGACTTATGAGAGAAGTACGCTTGCGTAGGTTCATTTCCTTTAGTCACTGTAATTTAGAGCCTTTAGGTTGGAGCATCTTATTTTTTGCGTTAGATAAAAACAGTTGTAAGCTGAAAGAGCATTCTGGATGAAGGAGTTCACTACATTTCCAGAAACAGAAGTCAACAATATTTTTTCACGCACTCATTTGGACACATAAAATGCAAGTTTTCTATTTTTAAATTGCTTTTGTTTTCAGTAGTTGTTAGTTTGATTTGGTTAGTTGATTTTTATGATGGGGACTGAGGTAGG
>NW_006922502.1:302358-318567 GCF_000298275.1 Orycteropus afer afer | reverse complement strand
TATAGCATGGATCCCAGAGAGAATACTTCAGTTTGTCTTTGCATCTGACCCTACATGACAATGCTAACTAAAATGTAAAAGGTCAATCCACTAAATTTCCTGCAAATGATCAACTTCACATATATGAGCATCAGAAAACAAGTTGCATACTCATTCTGAAAGATGCTCATAGTGCCAGAGGATGTAAAGGATATTTAGTGTGTATAGTAAATTTTATCATGTTTATCTGAAGTGTCTGAACTCAATGAGTTCTCTCATAATTGTTTATTATACTCACTCTCATTATATAATGGATGGCTATTTATCACCATAGCAGGTCACATTTGAGTAAATGCAAGGAATGATGAATATTCAACTCTGTTACTATGCATTTCGGTTTATTCAATATACTCTTACCAAGTAACATGCAACTTTCACTGAATATTAGAACCACTTATGAAAATTTATATTTTCAGAGAGTCTGATTTAATTAGTGTAGATTGGGACTCAGGGTTGGATTATCACAAATTCTATCCTCTAGGCCATTGTATGGTGCATTCAAGGTTCAGAACATTGTCTTAATAACTGTTTCTGGGTTGCTCATAATCTAGGTTTGCTATATTTAACCTTCCATTTTTGGGGAGCAACACCAGCAAATTTGCACTGAAAGAGCTATATTGATTTCTGATCAATCATTCTATCTCTTTCTCATTTTCCTTTTCTCTGTTACTTTCTTCCAATAGGGAGAATTAGTCTGGGGAAAGAGACCACAAAAAAAATCAAATCTCACGTCTTAACTCCTTTGTCACTTTATGAATGTCCTTGTCAGACTGGACTCTTCTTCATATTCCAGAAGGTCTCCTAGTCGAAGTGAGCAAGGTGAATGCTGTTATAGCATGAAATAAACTTTCTAACATTATTTCTCTTCCAGAATTCAGAAAATCCTGTCCATGCTCCTTACCCATGGACCAAAGCAGAGAGAAATCCATTTGGAGGTCCTGGGTGATAATATTTTCATGTTTTCTGGGAAGTGGTCCAGGCTAACATGTGGTAATATTGGGTTCAGTGATAGACTGTATTTCTAAGGCTATGGTTTGAGTCATTCTATAGAATCAGCTTTATTTACTTTATAGTCAGCTTTCCAAGATTCTGGTAACTTGTGACAGCTGAGTTATTGTGTTCTATATGAAGTCTGTTTTTACTATCATCTCTTATTACTGTTTTCTTTGAGACAACTCTCCTCTATGCAATTTATTGTCTTCTCTACCTAAGCTACTACACCCCTTATATTATTTCTTTTACATGTTCCCAATGAAGTAGTCTTTAATGACCCTCTCATAACATGGAAGAAGAGATAGGCATGTACTCTGCACTGAACTTTTTTTTAAATAATAAAATAGTTTCTGTATAATTAGAAAATAATTGATAATTTGAACTTTGGTAGTCAGGAAATACCACTTACTTAACTGAACCAGTCATCTGTTTCTTAGCACATTCATTCCTCAGTTATGGGTAGTTGAGTCTTCACTTGTCTGGACTCAGTACACAAAATCAGCACATGTAGAGTGGGGATTGTGTCTTATATATCTCGTTCTCCATTGCAGTACAAGAAGCAGCACCACCTAGGTAGTGCTGTATAAATGCAACACTATATAGATGTTAATCTGTTGAAAAGCTAATCCCTGTTTTGTGTTTTAAATAATTATTCTATTAAAATGTATGCAATATAATGAAAATATACTCTACCCAAACTAAATAGAATGAATAATCTTTCAAAGATGAAGATGTAGTTATCAAATACACAAAAATTGTAAATAAGCTAATATGCTTACTTTAATTGTTTATGATTCATGTATTTTGTCTTTTGGGGTTGGAATTCAAAGGCATATAACTTAATAAATGCTCATTGATCATTTCATTCAAGCATTTATGTGATGACTTGTTTAATTTTTTCTTAGTTCTCACTGATATCAGGATTTGATATCTCTCTCCATGACAAATATATTTGTTATCGTTGTTGTTGTTATGTGCCATCGAGTTGGACCCAACTCATAACAACCCCTCCTTGATATTCCGAGGCAGTATCACTATGTAAGTAGATTATATCTAATATGCTTAGACATTTGCCTTTGTGAGACAGTACTTGAGATTCAACATCAACATGCAGGTTGAATTTAGAAGCCAAGAGCAGATGGCTTGTGGGCAGTATTTAAGCTGAGCATGTTTTGAAATAACAGCATCTTGACATAGTATGAATTAGATGGACAAAGATGATGCTGACACTGGATCATTTTGTAACCTTCCAAAAATATAGTCTTAGTCTCAAAGAAATAGACTTTCATTTCAGAATTTTGAGTGTTGAGAACTATTATTTGTGGAGTGAATGAAAATAAAATTACACTTTTTATTAACTGAGTCAGATATGACGTGATAGAGCTCTGATAGCATAGTGCCTAAGGCTGGAGGTTCAAACCCATCAGCCACTCCTCGGAAGGAAGATGAGACAATCTACTTCCGTAGTGATACTGCCTTGGAAACCCAAGGAGGGGTTGCTGTGAGTTGGTCCGACTCAACGGCACATAACAACAACAACAACAACAATGACTTGATGGCAGTAACTGAGACTGAGACTTTTATTAATTAATTAAGGGTGCTCCAAATTACCAATACTCATATGTACCCTTCTTATTTCAAATAATTTCAAGATACTGTAGCTTCCAGATACTTTTAAGTTACATCTTTCTGGTATGTGTAAGAAAAATAAAGATCATGCCAGATGAAATGTGAAACAGATGAATAAACTCAGGCCAACAATAAATTAAGAGAAAACAAAAGCAGAAAAATAGAGAAAAAAATCTTAATGTGAAATGCTAAAAGAAACCACTATATTTTTTCAGAAGAGAGAGATCTCGATTTTTATATTGGTAAAATAATTTTTGGAGATCATTTCTTCGTTTTGAAAAAGAAAAATCTATTCTAAGCTTTTATTCAATATATAAATAATACTGTGAGAGGCTCTTAGAGTTGATTGCTAACTCATTGCCACTGAGTTAATTCCGAGTTTATTGCTAAGATATTTTGAAGGCACTGAAATTTTATTCACATATTTAATTTTGGAAGAGAATGGTAACTTTTCTTCCCCCTAAAGTGCCCATAAATTTATAAATATTTGGTTACCTGTGATTAACTGTTTTCTGTCTTATCATATCCTAGACATATTTCTCTTCCTTCTCTGAAACACTTTCTGATCTTTCTTAATTTCATTTTTATCAGTTTTTGTTTATGTTGATAATGATTATCTTTAATGTCATTATTACTTGAATGGTAACTATGATCCATTTCATTCTTTTAAGCATTGTATATGACTGCCCTGTGTTACTTAATTGTCAAAGTATCCTCTAGTTTGATACTTTTTTTATGACCATTTTGTATATACATAGAAATCGTGGCATGAGCCTTTTCTCTGTTTCTCCAGAAGCAGGAACTAGGTCCATTCATCTCTATATTCATATAATATGTGCATAAATCCTTTGCTTTCATGTCAATCCTGATTCATAGGGATCCTGTCAGACAAAGTAGAGCAGTCCCTTGGTGCTTTCAAGGCTATGATCTTTACAGAAGCAGATCACCACCTCCTTCTCCCACAGAGCAGCTAGTGAGTTTGAATCATTGACCTTTCAGTTAGCAGCCCAGCTAAGTAGCTACTGTGCCACCAGGCCTCCTGTAATATATACATACACACATATGTTTTTGTGTAATTAGGAATTTGTGCCACAACAATAATAGCAGTGTATGCACACACGTGTACATTGTCTACAAGTGGGTATATATTACTGTTATTCTTGTTGCATGAATTCCTAATTATTTACTCAGTCTATATATGCTGTAGCTATGAGGATGTTGATTAAGAAAAATTGAAAAAGAAACTAGTTAGGCTTTACCAGTATTTCTATGCTAAGTCACAAAGGCCCTTTTTTTTTGGCTACTGTTTGTTTGTAGATATAGAAAATTGCTTTTGTAAATCCACTTATGTATAAACCAAATTTGATCAAATGACTCATGTTGATGAAATTCACGAAAGTCTGTGCATATATAAACCACAATCAGAATGTATCAATTAGCTATTGACTCAGTGGAGACATCCTTCTAACCATCAGGAACTTTCTTTTGGCTGTCCAAAGAATGATGCAGTCTTCTCATCTGTGAAGCCTTCTTGTCTCCTCCGGGAGAGCTGGCTATACTAGCAGATATTTGCATTTGAACTCTAAAATAAAACCAGTCATACTAGTTGGCATTTTATTACCTTGTTTTCTCCAAAATTTGAGGCTTTTGAGAAAAATGGCTTTAACTTGATCTCCTTCTAATTTTTACTGTGCAACAGAGTGGCTTGCTTTTTATTGACACTTCTTAGATGACAATAGCATTGAAATCTGCATACTTTCCTGAACACAAGTTAAGAAGCCATGTCTTTCTCTGTGCTATCTCCACAGTTTATTTCTGCAGTATCTGATACATCTGTAAGTTCCCTGATATGATAAGCCAAATGTCCACTGGCCTGGAGATATCTCTGTCTATAAGCAATGTAACTATAGGGAAGTATGTTGTTGCTGTTGTTAGGTGCCATAGAACGCACTCTGACTCATGGCAACACTCTGTACAATAGAATGAAACACTGCCCAGTCCTGAATCAGCCTCACAATCCTTGCTATACCTGAACCCATTACCGCAGCCACTGTGTCAATTCATCTCATCAAGGGCCTTCCCCTTTTTCACTGACGCTCCACTTACAAAGCATGATATCCTTCTCTAGGGAATGGTCCTTTCTGACAACATGATCAAAGTAAGTGAGATAAAGTCTGGCCATTCTTCCTTCCAAGAAACATAAGCTCTTCTAATTAAGACCTGATATAACTTGATTTATAGCCCACCTGAATTTAGAAACCATCTGAAGAATAGATTTGGTGCACTCAATACCAGTGATTGAAAACAATCGAGTCGTAGAATGGCATCAAAGACTTTGCACAAGAAGAAAACAAAAGGCAATTAAAGAGACAGCAAAGAAAGAGAAGATCAAACTGGTTGAGAAAAGAGGCTCTGATACTTACTCTTGAACGGAGAATAGCTTAAGGAAATGGAAGAAATGACAACAGAGCTGAACAGAAGATTTCAAAGGGCAGCCTGGGAAATCAAAATAAATTATTATAGTGAAATGTGAAAAGACCAGGGGTTGGAAAATCAATGGGGAAAAACATGCTTAGCATTTTCAAGCTGAAAAAAAAAGAAAAAATTCAATCCTGGAGTTGTGATATTGAAGGATTCTATGGACAAAATATTGCACAATTGAGGAAGCAATGAAAGAAAATGTAAAGAATACACAGAGACACTGTACCAAATAGAATTGGTCGATATTGATATTCAACCATTTCAGGAGATAACATGTGATCGAGAACCAACATTATGGAAGGACTCAGTCAAAGCTGCACTGAAGGCAATGGCTCAAACAAAGTTCTCAAAATTGACAGAATACCCATTGAAATCTTTGAATAAACAAACACAGTTCTGGAGGATTTCACTCATTTATGCTAAGAATTTTGGAGGATGGCTATCTGGCAAACCGACTGGAAGAAATTGATATTCGTGCCCAGTCCAAAGAAAGGTTATCCAACAGAATATAGATGTTATAGAGCAATATCATTAATTAATATCACATGCAAGTAAAGTGGTTCTGTAGATAATTGAAAAAGAGTTGCAGTAGTACATCGATAAGCAACTGTCAGAGGTCCAAGTTGATCTAGAAGAGCTATGAGGCAAGGGATATCATTGCTGTTGTCAGATGGATTTTGGTTGAAAACAAAGAACACCAAAAAATGTTTACCTATGTTTTACTGACTATACAAATGCTTCTGACTGTGTGGGTTATAACAAATTATAAATAAAATTGTGAAGATTGAGAATTCCAGAGCACTTAATTATGCTTAGGAACAACTTATATGTAGACTAAGAACAGGAAAAGGGGATACAGTGTGGTTTAAAATCAGGAAAGATATGTATCAGGGTTGTATCTTTTCACCACACATATTTAATCTGTATAATCTGCATAATCTGAGAAACTAGTCTATATGATCGTAGGAAGACTCGTTAACAACCTGCAATATGAAGATCAACACAACTTTGCTTGCTGAAAAAGAAAAACCCCAAAACCAAGCCAAACTCACTGCCATTGATTCAGATTTGACTCACAGCGACACCTCCTTGGGTTTCTGAGGCAGTGTAACTATGGAAAATAGATTGCCCAACCTTCCTTCCAAGGAGTGGCTGGTGGGTTTGAACTGCCAGCCTTGTGGTTATCAGTCAAACACCTTAGGCACTATGCCACCAGAGCTCCTGAAAAAGAAGAAGACTTGAAGTGCTTGCTGATGAAGATCAAAGACTACAGTCTTCAGTAGACTTTTCTTCTCAACATAAACAACAATAACAACAACAAAATTCCTCAAACTGGACCAGTAAGGAACATCATGATAAATAGAGAAAAGATTGAAGTTGTCAAGGATTTCATTTTACTTGGCTCTACAATCAATTTCATGTACAAGAACAATAAAGATTGTGAGGATGGTGTAGGAGTGGACAGTGCTTTGTTATGTTGTACATAGGGTTGCTATGGGTTGGAACTGACTCCAGGGCACTTGACAACAACAACTTAACTTGATTGTATAAAAAGACAGCTACTAATTCAGCCCTCTTAGTTTTCAGTGTGTTTTGCACAATAATTGCTATTGTGATTATGGAGACAGGGTTTTAGAATAAGACTTAATTCTAGAAAATTGAAGAATAAAATAAATAAATAATTTTAAAATTAGATCTGAGTGTACATAGGGTATTTATATTCTTAGTGATTACATGGATGAATATTTGTCTTACAATATTTTGTTCCCGCAAAATTATTCAAATGGATCTTTGGTATGTTTTTTCCACCTAAGTATTTTCACAGTTGCTGTTAAGGTAGAGTTATGGATGTGATTAGCTCTAGATCTGTCCTCATTCATCTTGAACCTAGGATGTCAGGAGTTTGCAGATATTATTCTACCATATCTTGCAATTTACTCCAGTGAAATCTTATGAAAATCCTGTAAGATGTTTGATAGATGTGAATTTAAGCTGCATCACTGTGTAGGAAACAGGAATGAAAGGCAGTAGAAGCTGTGAACTACAATTATTGACATCATAAAACATAAATCATTACTAGATCTGTGTCAATGAAGGAAATTGGTCATGATTAATGGCTACATTTTTGGTAAATTAAAGTCATCATATTATTCATTGGAAATTTAAAGGAAGAATAAATGATTCATGACAGATGTTGGTACAATATAAATTCAGTTAAAATTAAACTAGTAATAACTTTTATTTGAGTATTAAAAAGGAAAAGTCCATCAGTGCTAAATAGTTAATAGTAAAAAGAAAATTAGCAAATGGGGATTTAAGGGTGGTGGTATTTAAAGAGTCTTAACCCTATTACTGACAAATATCTGGCACTTCACACTCACAAAATCCACATCTGCAGAGAAAAAGTGAGAGGGACACAAAACATTATGTGCATGAATTTTATTCTTTATAAGATTAAAACATTAACTATTTATAAGAAGCCCTAGTGGGAAGTTTTATTTATTTATTTATTTACTTTTCCCTGCAAACAAACACTTTTTTATTTACTTATTAACCTTGTGTGCAAGTGTTCTATAGAAAAGATGGTCAGAACTTGTGAATGAACGCTAAACATGTTGGCTATATGAACAATACCAGATTGAGGATACAGATCATAAAACCTTAGTCCTGGTTAGGAACTCAGAATTAAAATACTCTGCATAAATGGGAACCCTTGGGTCCAGAGGTATTGAATGATTTACATAACTTCAACATAATAGCCTACTGACAGAACTGGGATTAGAACCCTAGTCAGCTGACACAGAATGTAGAGCTGTTTCTGAACTATTTGATCCCTACAACTAGAAAATTACTAGTGGCATATTAGCACGATTTTGTTTTCCCCTTTCTATTGTGATATGAGTGAAGGTTTGAAGAGGAAACCAGTTTTCCATTCAACAATTCGTACACATTGTTTCATGTCATTGATCGGAATCCCCACAGGATATCATCATTCATCCCAGTCCTTTCCTATGTTTCCCGTTTTCTTTCCTCCTTCTTTCCTAATCCTTCCAGTCTTTTGAACATTATCCTTAGACAAAGCTCTCCTTTTTATCTCAAATAGTTGGTTGGTCTAAGGAGTACATACCTCCTTACTGTTATTGCTCACCTTGTAGACCCATTTTGTTTGTCTGTCAACTGAGCTATGAGGGTGAATTCAGTTCCAAAATTGAAAGGTGACTAAAGGCCATAATCTTGGGGGTTCTACCAGTTCCTGTTGACCAGTAAGACTTGTCTTTTTCATAAGTTTGAGTTTTATTCCATATTTTTCTCCTGTTATATCCAGAACCTTTTAAGTAGTCCCTTTAGGAATGGTCAGTAATGGTAGCTGGGCACGATTTAGTTCTTCTTCTAATCTGAGGGTCATAAAGACTGAGGTTCCTGTGGTCTATTTGCCCTTTGGACCAATTGTTCTTGTGCATCTTTGGTTTTCTTCACTTTTCTTTCTTCCAGATAGGGATAGACCAATAATTTCACCTTAGATAGTCTCTCAGAAGCTTTTAAGATCCCAGTCAATACTCACCATCATTGGATGTAAAACATTTTCTTTGTGGACTATGTTGTGCCAATTGACTTTAATGTCCCCCAAGACAATGCTCCTGAGCCACAGGCCCAGCAACTCCTTCCCTGAAGGTATTTGCATATGGTTAAGAAATTTTCATAATTGTGCCCCCATATGCTGCTCTATTATATTCAGAGATATATTTGCAACATATATAAGTACATATGTAGAAATATCTTTGTCAAAGTATATATGTGGTTGTTGTTGTTATTAGGTGCCATCAAGTAATCTCCAACTCATAGTGACCCTATGCACAGCAGAATGAAACACTGTCCAGTCCCGTGCCAGCTCCACAATCCCTGCTATACTCGAGCCCATCACAGCAGCCACTATGTCAGTTCATCCCGTTGAGGGATTTCCCCTCCTTCATTGACCCTCCATCTTACCAAGCATGATATCCTTCCCCAGGGAATGGTCCCTTCTGACAACATAACCAAAGTAGGTGAGACGAAGTCTGGTCATCCTAACTTCCAAGGAGCATTCCGTCTGCACTTCCTCCAAGACAGATCTGTTAGGTCTTTTAGCAGTGCATGGTACTTTCAGCATTCTTCGCCAGCACCACAACTCAAAAGCATCAATTCTTCTTCAATTTTCTTTATTCCTTGTCAGTTCTCACATGAATATGAGGGTATTGAAAATATCTTGGCTGGTGTCAGGCGCACCTTAGTCAAGTCCGTTGCGACCGACTTGCCCAGTGCTATAGTTTGTGTGGTGTCCTGACTACTGCCTCAGTTGGTGTCAATTGTGGAACCAAGAAATATGGAATTTTTGACAACTTCAATCTTTTCTCCATTTATCATGATGCTGCTTACAGGTCCAGTTGTGAGAATTTTTGTTTTCTTTATATTGAGATGTGGAGACAAACTTGTCTGTCGGTTTGTCCTATCGTGGTGACGTGTTGATGTGAGTTTTGAGGCTGAGCCACTGGTGTTTCAAACCCAACGGGGTGCACATGGTGCACAAGTATTAGCTCAGCTTACAGACTGAGACAGACTAGGAAGAAGGAAGGGGCCGTGCACTTCTCAAAGAATTGGCCAGGGAAAACCTTATGAATTGCAAAGAAACACTGTTTGATACATTACTGCACAACTTTGTGAGTAGTCCAGTTAGGTTAGAAGATTCTCAAAATAGGACTGGGAAAGTGCTAGATCATCTTTGTAAACCCAGCTTTAATCCTATGGATAAGGTAAAGCTTTCAAGACCTCCATTTGCTGATGTGGCACCACTCAAATTGAAGAGAAAAAGAAGCAGATATCCATTAATTATCGGAATATGGAATGTACGAGGTATGAATCTAGGAAAATTAGAAGTTACTAAAAATGAAATGGAAAGCACAATGATTGATATCCTCGGCATTAGAGAACTGAAATGGACTGGTTTTGGCCATTTTGAATCAGACAACCATGTGATCTACTATGCCGAGAATGACATAATGATTAATTATGTTTGATAGTGTATTTATGCCATGCATTAGGGCTTCTAAGTTTGTCCCATTGACTATGCAAAGGCATTCGACTGTGTATATTAATAAATTATGGATAATATTGCAAAGAATGAGAAAGCCAGAACACTTAATTGTTCTCACAAGGCACCTGTACATAGACCAGGAGGCTGTTGTTTGAAGAGAACAAGGGAATGCCGCATGGTTTAAAATCAGGAAGGGTGTGCCTCAGGGTGGCATCTTTTCACCATACATATTCAATCTATTTGCTGAGAAAATCATCTGAGAAGCCAGACTATATGAAGAAAAATGCAGTATCAGGATTGTAGGGAGACTCTTTAACAACCTGGGATATGCAGATGACACAACCTGGATTGTGGACTACTATGGCTATGATTTGAGATTGGGTAGTGTAAGGCTTCTTACATGATGATGACTTGAAGCATTTACTGATGTAGATCAAAGACTATAGCCTTCAAAGTGCATTACACCTCAACATAAAGAAAACAAAAATAGTCACAACTGCACCTATAAGTAACATCAAGATAAATGGGGAAAAGATCTAATTTGTCAGGGATTTCATTTTAGTTGGATCCACAGTAAACATCCAAGAAAACAGCAATCAGGAACTCAAACATCATATTGCACTGGGGAAATATACTTCAAGAGACCTCTTTAAAGTATTAAGAAGCAAAGACATCACTTTGAAGACCAAGGTGCACCTGACACAAGCCATGGTATTTTCAGTAGCCACATAAGCATGTGAAAGCTGCACAATCAATAAGGAAGACTGAAGAAATTGTGGTGTTGGTGAAGACAACTGAAAATACAATGGGCTGCCAGAAGAATGAAGAATTCTGTCCTAGAACTGCAGCCAGAATGCTCTTTGAAAGTGATAATGACCAGACTTGGTCTCACTTATTTTGCTCATGTTGTGAGAAAGGACCAGTCTCTAGAGAAGGATATCATGCTTGGTAAATTAGAGGGTCAGTGAAAAAAAAGAAGACTCTCAGTGAGATAAATTGATACAGTGGCTGCAATGATGTGCTCAAGCATAGCAAGATTGTGAGGATGGTGCAGCACCAGTGTTTCATTCTGTTGCACATGGGCTGGGTATGAATTGGACTTGACTGAATAGCACCTAACGACAACAACTTTGTCCCTGTTTTTTTTTTTATTTTTAGTTGTCTTCATACTTTTAAATTTTATGTCTTTGATCTGTCTTGAGTTTGTTTTTGTATATTGTGTGAGATATGTGTCCTGTTTCAGTTTTCTGCAAATAAATTTTCAGTTTTGTCAGCACCATTTAATGAGGTTCATCGCTTTGTCAAAGAACAGCAGTCCATATGTAGATGAATTTACTTCTGGGTTCTATTCCATTGTTTTCTTCATCTGTCACTGTACAAGTAGCAGATTCTTTTGACTACTATGGCTATGATTTGAGATTGGGTAGTGTAAGGCTTCTTACTTCTTCATTTTTCTTCTTTAGAGTGCACACTTATCTGTGGTCCCTTTCCTTTCCATATATAGTTGAAAATTACGTTTTCCATCTCTTTAAAGAATGGTGATGGTATATGGATGAAGATGGTGTTATATCTGTAGGTCATTTTGGGGAGTATAGACATATTCACAATGTTAAGCCTTCCTGTCAATGACCATGGTATATACTTCAATTTACATAGGTCTATTTTGTTTTCTGGTAGCATAGTGCCTAAGGCACTTGACTGCTAATCAGAAGCCTGGCAGTTCAAACCCACCAGCCACTCCTCGGAAGGAAGATGGGGCAATCAACTTCCATAGTGATACTGCCTTGGAAACCCAAGGGAGGGGTCGCTATGAGTTGGGTCCGATTCGAGGGCACACAACAACAACAACAACAACAACAAATTTTGTTTTCTTATAATAGTGTTTTGCTATTTTCTTTGTTTATTTCTTTTGTGTCTATTTTTAGATTTATTTCTAGGTATTCACTGTTTCAGGTGGTTATTATAAATGTTCTTGTTTTCCTAATTTCCTTTCCAGAGTTCTCTTTGTTAGTTTTAGCAATCTGATTTTGAAAGCTGATTTTTGTATGTTAATTTTGTAACCTGACATTTCGCTGAATTGTTTAATTAGTTCTAGTAATTTTCTTGCAGAATCCTTGGGATTTTTCTATGTATACAATCATATTTAGAAATCATGTTACTTCTTCTTTTCCAATTGGGATGTCTTTTATTTCTCTTTCTTGCCTTATTGCTCTGACTTCTAATACAATACTGAATAAGAGTGGTGATAAAGGGTATACTTATCTGGTTCCCATTCACAAGAGGAATGCTCTGTCTCTCTTCATTGCAACTTATGTTGACCATTGTTGAGAAATTTCCATTCTATTCCTATTTTGTTGAACATTTTTATCAGAAATGAGTGCTGGATTTTGTCTAATTCTTTTTCTACATTGATTCTGTGATCCTGTGTTTATTTCCCATTGCTTTATCTTTGTGGTGGATTACATTGACTGTTTTTCTAATGTTGAACCCCCCTTGCATACCTAAAATGAATCTGGCTTGATCAGAATATACTAATTTTTTTCTAAGATGTTGGATTCTGTTGGCTAGGATTTTCTTGAGAACTTTTGCTTCTATGTTCATAAAGGATATTAGTCTATAATTTTGTTTTTAGTGGTGTCTTTGCTTGGCTTTTGTATCAGTTACGCTCACTTCATAAAATGAACTTGGGGGTATTCTGTCCTTTGTTTATTCTGGAATAGTTTGAGTGAAATTGTGTCAGCTTTTCTCTGAATGTTTGGTAGAATTCACAATTTAAGCAGTCTCTGTCAGGATTTTTTTTCTAGGAATTTTTTTTAAGAACTATTCAATTTCTTCTTTTTTCACAGGTCTGTTCAAATTTTCTACCTCAGTTTGTGTTCAGGTAGGTAGTGTGTTTCTAGAAAATTTTCCACTTCTTCTACATTTTCAGATTTGTAGGAATACAGTTCTTCATAAAATCCAATTTAAAAAAAGGAAGAGAAAGCTCTGGTGGTGTACTGCCTAAGGCATTTGACTAAACTGAAAGCTGGAGATTTAAAACTTCCAGCTACCCTTTGGAAGGAAGATTTGGCAATCTACTTCTGTACAGATACCAACTTGGAAACCTAAGGAGGGGTCACAGTTCTTCATGTTGTTGTTGTTGTTATGTGCCTTTGAGTTGGATCTGACTCATAGTAACCCCTCCTTGGGTTTCTGAGGTGGTATCACTATGGAAGTAGATTGCCGAACCTTCCTTCTGAGGAGTGGCTGGTGGATTTGATCTACCAGCCTTCTGGTTAGCAGTCAAGTGCCTTAGGCGCTACACTACCAGATCTCCCATAGTTTTTCATAGTATTCTATAATTATCCTTTTTATTTCTATTGGTTATGTTGTGACATCACTCATTTCATTTCTTACTCAAATTATTTTCATCTTCTCCTTCTTTTCCTTTGGTAGATTTGCCAGACAGTGTTTCTCTGCTATTCATAAGGTTTTTCCTGGCTAATTCTTTGAGAAGTGGATGGCCTCTTACTTCTTCCTAGTCTGTCTCAGTCTGAAAGCCATACCAAAACCTGTGCACCAGATGCAACCCCACTGGCATTTGAAACACTGGTGGCCCAGCCTCAAGCCTCACAGAAACAAACCACCACAGTACGACAAACTGACAGCCAAGTTTGTCTCCCTTACCTGTTTGAAACCTCCCCACTCTCCCCTTACCTGTATCCCTGCTGGTTGCTTGTTTTGTCCTGGATCCCCTGGTTTTCCTTTCCGTTCCCCATCACTTTTCCTGCTGTGTGTGTGTGTGGGGCCTGGGTCCTTCCCCTTGTTTGGTTCCCTCTGCTGCTTGCTTGCTCTGCAGTATGGATTACATCTCAATATAAAGAAAACAAAAACCCTCATAACTGGACTTATAAGCAGCATCATGATAAAAGGAGAAAATATTGAAGTTGTCAAAGACTTCACATTGCTTGGTTCTATAATCAATGCCAATGGAAGCAGGAGTCAGTACATCAGATGATGTATAGCACTGGGCAAGTTAGCTGCAACAGACTTCTTTCAAGTGAGTGCTTATTCCTCCTTGAAGAATAAGGTGCACCTGATACAAGCCATGATATTTTCAATAGCCTCATATGCATGAGAGAGCTAGACAATGAATAAGGAAGACCAGAGAAGAATTGATGCTTTTGAGTTGTGTTGCTGGGGAAGAATGCTGAAAGTACAATGGACTGCTAAAATAACTAACAAATCCATCCTGGAGGAAGTACAGCCAAAAATGCTCCTTGGAAGAGAAAATAGCCAAACTTCATCTCACCTACTTTGGTCATGTTATCAGAAGGGACTATTCATTGGAGAAAGATGTCCTTCTTGGTAAGGTGGAGGGTCCACAAAAGAGTGGAAGGCCCTCAAAGAGATGGATTGACACAATGGCTGCGGTGATGTATAGCAGGGATCATGGAGCTGGCTCAGGACCAAGCGGTGTTTTGTTCTGCTATGCAAAAGGCTGCTATGAGTTGAATATGATTTGACAGCACCTAACAACAACAACAGTAGTAGATTTGTCAGTGATTTGTCCATTTTATTAATTCTTTCAAAGAACTAACTTCTAATTTTCTTGATTCTTTCTATTTTCTGTTTCATTTATCTGTGCTCCAATCTTCATTATTTCTTTTCTTCTTGTGATTGTAGGCTTATATTGCTGTTCTTTTCCTAATTGTTGGAGATGATGGGTTAAGATGTTCATTTATTTTTCCTTTTTGATGTGCATACTTATTGTTATAGATTATTCTCTGAGCACTGCTTTCACAATATCTCAAATATTATGATATATTGTGTTTTCATTCTCATTTGAGCCAAGATTTTTTTTTTTTATTCCATTTTTCATTTCTTCAGTTACACATTAGGGAGCTCTCGTGGCTCAGTGCCTAAGGTGTTTGACTGTTAACCAGAAGGTTGACAGTTCAAATGCACCAGCCACTCTGTGGAAGGATGATGGGATAATCTGCTTCCTTAAAGACTTACTGTCTTGGAAACTGTGATAGCTGGAACTGTTTGGCAACTTGGCTGGACCACAATTCTGTGTGGTTTAAGCAATTGTGATGTGGGTTATTCACATGATGGGACCGGATGTATATGTTTTGAGCAGCCACTTCATTGAAGGGATTTTCACTAAGGGTGCGGACTGCTTCTAATATATTCATGGACATCCTGGGAAAAGAGACACTCCTCTGTGGATAGGGATCTGGTTGTATTACCCACAACTATCCATAAGTAAACAACCCACCATTCCACCTGGAGATCTGGGTTCTTCAGTTGTTGGAGTCAACAGCTGGTATACTGTCTACCAACCTTGATCTCATTATCCCGTGCAGCTGTGTGAGTAATGAAAGGTCTCCAGTTTGATTTTTGATCCAAGATCTTGGAACTTGCCAGCTTCTATAAGTGTGTGAACCATTTTCCTAAGGTAAATGTCTTTTTCTATATATATATACATAAACTTTACTGGTTTTGCTTCTCTAGAGAACCCCACATAACACATTTCATACTGGGAGTGGTTCAAGAGAGACAAACTCATAAGGATGGGCTTCCTTAATTGGTACTTACCGATTCTGTTTTGGTTCTCCAATTTGATTAATCATAAAGGCACAGGTGACCCTGCCTCCATTAGTAAAGAGAGTTCTGCTAATCCATGGTGTGTGGGCAACATTAATTTGCAAAAGAGCACCACCAATAGATCAAGTACTTTTGAGAAGTGAGGCTCTGGGTGATCACATATTTGATATTTTTCTGCAATTTTGTCAGCATGAGGAGTATAAAGAAGCTGGTTGGTTGGTCCTATCTATGTTAGACAAAGTGGTGAAAGAGCAAGATGAGCTCAGGGCTGCTGAGTCACAGCTGAAGTGCCTCATGTTGTTGTTGTTGTTGTTAAGTACCATCGAGTCATTTCCGACTCATAGTGACCCCATGCACAGCAGAACGAAACACTGCCCGATCCCGCACCAGCCCCACAATCCCTGCTATAC
>NW_006922502.1:297604-299166 GCF_000298275.1 Orycteropus afer afer | reverse complement strand
TATAGAAGCCGACAAGTCCATGCTGAAAAGTCCGTCTCTGGAGGAGGTGGAGCTTGCAGCTGCCTTGGTTCCCGCAAGCACAGCAGAGCCAAGAGATTCAAGCTGGCATGCAGTATATTGGTTGTTGTTTCCAATCAAAGATGAATCCGAGACCTCCAGGGCAAGCGGTGAGCCGCTCACTCAAGGAAGTCTGTAGTTCGGAATGCCGTTCTTCCAGATTGTCCTTGAAATATCATTGCAAGCAGGCCACACCCCTAGGGAAACTCCCCTTGGGCAGACCAGCCACTCAGAACTCAGTCATCTGATCCCATGATGGGAACAACCACCCACAACTGGGGTCCAGCCAAGTTGACATACAGCTCCAACTATCACAGATCCCGTGATAGTAGGGACCAAGTGACAGCAGTTAATCAACAAAGGCAAGGTGGGCACGATTACCATAATGGACAGCAGAGTTGGAACAGTAATCAGAATACTCTGACTCATGGAATTTTGGCATTGGCTACTTAGGCATGATGTTCCTAATAATCAAATACATTGCAAACCTACTAAGTATTTACTTGGTCTGTATAGACAGAAGATTTCTAGGTCATGAGAACAGCAGCCTAGATTGAATCACCAGAATACACCACGGTCTTTCAATCAATTCCCAGACTTGAATCAGTTTACAGATTCACAACCTCTTGATGAATGGGAGACTGGGTCCCATTGAGGAAAGATATCATTGTATTATCAAAAATGTATAATGTCAATCTTTCTCCTAGCCTTCCCCAAAGGGATCTGAGGCCTTTTAAAAGAGTGACTGTTCATTGGGGAAAAGGAAATAGTCAGACTTTTTGGGGATTACTGGACACTGGCTCTGAACTGACACTAATTCCAAGAGACCCAAAGCATCAATGTGGCCACCCAGTCACAGTGGGGGGGTCAAGTAATTGATGGAGTCTTAGCTACATTGTGTCTCACAGTGGGTCTAATGGGTCCATGAACCTATCCTGTAGTGATTTCCCCAGTTCCAGAATGCATAATTGGAAAGATCTACTGAACAATTGGCAGAATCCCCACATTGGGTCCCTGACATGTGGAGTAAGGGCTATTATTGTAGGAAAAGCCAAGTGGAAGCCATTAGAACTGTCTCTATCTACAAAAATAGTAAACCAAAAGCAGTACCACATCCCTGGAGGGGTTGCAGAGATTACTGCCACCATCAAGGACTTGGAAGATGCAGGGGTGGTGATTCCCACTACAATTCCCATTTAATTCACCTATTTGGCCTATGCAAAAAACAGATGGATCTTGGAGAAGGACAGTAGATTATCATAAACTTAATCAGGTGGTGACTCCAATTGCAGCTATTGCGCCTAATGTGGTTTCATTGCTTGAGAAAATTAATACATCTCCTAGTTCTTGGAATGTAGCTACTGATAGGCCAATGTCTTTGTTAATACCAATTGTGATAGTTGGAGCTGTGTGTCAGCTTGGCTGGACCCCAGTTCTGTGTGGTTGTTCCCATGATGGGATCAGATGACTGTGTTCTGAGTGGCCAATCTGCCCAAGGGGAGTTT
>NW_006922502.1:295747-297249 GCF_000298275.1 Orycteropus afer afer | reverse complement strand
ACACTAGCGACTCTGTGTCTGCTAGTAAAGAGAGCCCTACTAATCTGTGGCATGAGGTGACAAAATTAATAAGTGAAATAGTACCACCAATACATCAAGTACTTGTGAGAAGTGATGCTCTGGGTGATTGGATATTTGATATTTTCTGCAATTTTGTCAGAATGAGGAGTCTAAGGAAGCTGGTTGGTTGGTGGTCCTACTTACACTGGATAAATTGGTGAAAGAGCGAGATGGGCTCAAAGCTGCTGAGTCTCGGCTTAAGCGCCACATAAATGACCACAGTGCTTCCAGCTGTGCTCAGAAAGAAAGCCTTATAACTTCTACTACCAGGGCTGATATAGCTGAAACCCAAATTCAATCTTATTGTAAGAAGGGCTGGATTACAATGCCAGCTCAATTGCCAAACCAGAATGGTGTCTGCCATTAAAGTGAGGGCATTGATTGCAAAAGAAATGGTATCCTGTAACCTGGAATGGGGACATATGGCCAGATGGTCAGGAATATCAGGATATTGAGCCTGTAAATTCTGTTGAATCCCTCCCATCTGAATGGATTACTGTAAAAACATTATTCCCTCCCCCTCAGTTTGAGGGGACTAACCAAACCAGTCCTGCAGGGTTATTGTGTGAGGCAGAGGCCATGGAAGACATTCCTGAATGCTTTCAGGAACTGCCTCAAGCACCTATTCTGGCAGCTAGGCCCATAGCAAAGATCAAGTCTAAGGGAGTGCCAAGAGGTGAAATAGAAAGTGTGACTGAGGAGGTGATATGCTATACTTGAAAAGACCTACTTGATTTTGCCAACATGTACAGACAGAAACCTGGAGAATATGTATAGGGAATGGCTACTGAGGGTGTGGGATAATGGTGCAAGGAATGTAAGATTGGATCAGTCTGAATTTATTGATTTAGGTCCACGAAGTATGGATTCTTTATTCAATGTCTCAGCTGGAGAGGTTAGGAAAGGATCTAATAGTTTATTTGGTTGGCTTACTGAGGCATGGATTATGCGGTGGCCTACCTTAAGTCAAGTTGAAGTACCAGACCTTCCTTGGTTTAATGTAGAATAAGGTATCCAGAGGCTTAGGGAAATGGGCCTGTTAGAATGGATTTATCAGATTAGACCACTAGAGCCAGAAATGGAGAGTCCAGAAGACATGCCTCACCAGTACCGTGAGGAATAAATTTGTGAAGGGAGCTCCACCATCCTTGAAGACTGCTGTGATTGCTATTTTATGTAAACCTGATTTGGCAGTGGGAACTGCCTTAATTGAACTAACACGACTTAAATACAATGGGGCTGACTGGAGCCCATGGTAGTAGGGACCAAGTGGCACCAGTTAATCGACAAAAGCAAGGTGGGTGTGGTTACCATAACGGACAGCAGAGTCAGAACACTAATCAGAATAGTCTGACTCATGTGGAATTATGGCATTGGCTACTTGCTCATGGTGTTCCTTGTAGTGAAATACATGGCAAGCCTACTAAATATTTACTTGATCT
>NW_006922502.1:294300-294892 GCF_000298275.1 Orycteropus afer afer | reverse complement strand
GTGGTTTCATTGCTTGAGCAAATTAGTACATCTCCTGGTATTTGGTATGCAGCTATTGATCTGGCCAATGCCTTTTTCTCAATACCAATTTCAAAGGAACATCAGAAGCAGTTTGCTTTCAGCTAGCAAGGTCAACAGTATACTTTCTCAGTCCTTCCTCAGCGATATAACAACTCCCTGGCACTATGTCATAATTAAGTCCATAGGGATCTTGATTGCCTTTCCCTTCCACAAGACATAACACAGGTCCATTATATTGATGACATTCTGCTGATTGGACCTAGTAAAGAAGTATTGATGACTCTAGACTTATTGGTGAGACATATGCATGCTAGAGGTTGGGAAATTATCTCAAAAATTTAGGCACCTTCAACCTCAGTGAAATTTCTAGGGGTCCAATGGTGTGGGTCATGTCGAGATATTCCTACTAAAGTGAAGGATAAGTTATTGTATCTGGCTTGCCCCAAAACTAAAAAGGAGGCATAACACTGTGACTCATGGCTTAGCTGGATGGTCTAGGACTTGGAAGGAGCATGATTGGAAGATTGGTGATAAGGATGTATGGGGAAGAGGCATGTGGATAGATCTCTCT
>NW_006922502.1:279573-289138 GCF_000298275.1 Orycteropus afer afer | reverse complement strand
TTTTGTTTCTCTAGAGAACCCAGTCTAACACATCAATTTCAAAGGTTCATCAGAAGCAGTTTGCCTTGAGCTGGCAAGGTGAACAGTATTCTTTCACAGTACTTCCTCAGAGGTATATCAACACCCCAGCACTTTGTCATAATTTACTCTGTAGGGATCTTGGCCACCTTTCTCTTCCACGAGACATCACACTTGTCCATTATATTGTTGACATTGTCCTGATTGTACCCTACTGGTAGAAGTATTGATGACTCTAGACTTATTGGTGAGACATCTGCATGCCAGAAGGTGGGAAATTAACCCAGCAAAAACTCAGGCACCTTCCACTTCAGTGAAATTTCTCAGGGTCCAATGGTGTAGTGCATGTCAATATATCCCTATTAAAGTGAAGGATAAGTTATTTTATCTGGCTTCCCCCACAACTAAAAAGGAGGCACAATCTCTGGTGGGCCTATTTGGATTTTGGAGGCAACATATCCTCAACTGAATGTGTTGCTTCAGCCTATTTATCAAGTGACTTGGAAAGCTGCTAGTTTTGAGTGAGGCCCAGAACAAAAGAAAACTCTGCAACAGGTTCAGGCTGCCATGCAAGCTGCTCAGCCATTTGGGCCATATGATCCAGCTGACCCAATGGTGCTTGAAGTGTCTGTAGTAGATAGAGATGCTGTTTGGAATCTTTGGCAGGTCCCTATTGGTGAATCACAACGCAGACCCTTGGGATTTTGGAGCAAAGCCCTGACTTCTGCATATAACTAATCTACTTTTGAGAAACAGCTTTTGGCTTGTTACTAGGCTTTAGCACAGACTGACCACCTAACCATGGGCCACCAAGTCACCATGAGGCCTGAGCTTCCCATCATGAACTGGGTGTTGTCTGACCCACAGAGTCACAAATTGGACATGCACAGCAGCATTCCATCATTAAATAGAGGTGATGTATCAGAGATAAGGCCCAAGCAAGATGTGAAGGCACAAGTAAGTTGCATGAGGGAGTGGCCCAAATGCCTCTGGTCTCCATTCCAGTCAAATTACCTTCCTTCTTCCAGTATGCCCCTATGGCCTCATGGGGAGTTCCTTATGATCAGTTGACTGAGGAAGAGAAAACTCCTCCTGGTTTACAGATGGTTTTGCATGATATGCAGGCATCAGTCGAAAGTGGACAGCAGCAGCACTGTGGCCCCTTTCTGGGACTTCCTTGCAGGACATGGGTGAAAGGAAATCCTACCAATGGGCAGAACTTTGAGCCATGCATATGGCTGTTCACTTTGCATGGAACAAGAAATGGCCAGATGTGCTATTGTATACCAATTCATGAGCTGTGGTTAATGGCTTGGCTGGTTGTTTGTAGTGTTTAGCTGTTCTGGGTCATTACTGAGTTTCTTTCTAGTTTTTCTGCGCTTCATCCAATGTGATGTATGAAAATTTTCTAGTATTATTGTGAAGTTCTCTATTTGTCTTTTCAATTCCATTGCAGTTTGATTTCTTTGTGTGCATAGGTATTTATTATAGTTATGTTCTCTTGTTTGATTGACTTTTCATCATTATTTTATGTCCTTCCTTGTTGCTTATGCTGGTTTTTGCTTTAAAGTTTATTTTATCTGAAATTAATACTGACACTCAGCTTTTTTTCAATGGCACTGTAGTTAAAGTATTTGTCTGCTAACCAGTTGGTCAGTGGTTCAAACCCAACAGTCAATCCAAGAGGAAAAATGAAGCAGTTGGCTTCCATAAAGATTTGCAGCCTTGGGTGAGTTCTTCTCTGTCACATAGATCACTACAAGTCAGAATTGACTCAAAGTAAATGGGTTTGTTTTGGTTATTTGTTTTATATATATATTCCATTCTTTGATGGTTAGTCTCTTTCTGTCATTGTGTCTAAGTCCATGTTTTATTATCCATTCTGCTATTCTCTGTCTCTTGACTGGTGCATTTAATCCATTTACAGTCAATGTAATTATTGCTAGGTATTAATTTATTACCACTCTTTTCTTTGTGTGCATTGCTGCTGATTTCTTTGTTCTGTATAATTCTCCATGCTGACTTAATTTTTTTAATGGACTGAGTTTATTATCCTTTCCTTTGTTGCTATTGTTTTAATGTTTATCTTATTACTTTTTTTTTTATTTTGATGAGAAACTTTATTACTTTTCTTTGTTATTATTCTGTAATTTATTATTTTCTTCCCAAGTTTAAAACAGTCTGACCTATCTTGAAATAATTTTGAATTACTCTCTATTTAGAAGTTCTGAAATTACACTAGTCATTCATCTTTTTGTGTTTTGTAGTGTCCTCATTTACAAGTTGATATGTCTGGGTCCCTATTTTCAGTTTTGTAGGTTTATTTTACTTATATCTCCTAGTCCGTGTTTGATCCACTTCTTTCTCCTTTTCTTTGAAGCTCAGGAATCCAGGATTATCATCTGTAATACTTTCATTTAGACTCTCATATTTTTATTGTACATAGTCTGAGTAGCTTGTCTGCCTAGTAGACCATCTTGCTGGAAGTCCTCAACATGACTTTGGTAGCTTAAATTAACTTCTTACTATATAACTTAATTATTGAAAAAGGAATCCAGAGTCGGTTCTAAATTTTACTTTTGTACATCTAGCTTTTAGGAATTTAGGAGCATCTTGAGAAGTTCAGGTTATTGTGCCATTAATTTGGCTATGATTCATGGCAATTTTGTGTGTACCAGTCAAAATATTGCCCAATTCTGCTCCATCTTCATCATCCTTGGTGTGTTTGTTACCATTGTGACTATTGTATCAATCCCTTCCATTCTTGGGCTCCCTCATTTTCACTGAGAGAAATGTGAAGAGTTACACACAATTTCTACCAAAGCTCTTAAGTACCTGAAAAATACATTCTTCTGAGGGACTGTAAAAGAATGCTATAACATCATTTTCTATCATGATGTGTAAACAGGAGAGCTTGTGCTTAACAAAGAGAAAGTAAGATGGATTTTTCCTACCTCATAGAACAGCATCAGATATTGTGGGAATCACTGATATACAATGTTACCCATAACTATTTTCTAAAGTTCAGTCTAGAGAGTTTGGAATGATCTTTTAAAAATCCAGTTCATAAAATGGTCTTATAGCATCAGAGACACATAGAAGGCTTACTGTAGCACAAGCCACGGGGTCCTCTTCAGATGTTATTAAGAATAGAGCTTCTGACTAGCTGTCTGAGAGAACCAGGAGACTTTTGAATTCTTCATGGAGATGACAGATTTATAAAAAAAATGGTTGCTGAGCCTGTCTCCATCATTGGTGACAGGAATAAATGCTGAGACACATGAACTATTTGCAAATGGGAGTAGTATCTAGGATTTGGAGGCATACCAATGTCAACATAACAACAGAAGTTATAGATTTATCTGTGGAGATATAACTTAATGTGTATTTATCAACCACCAATAAGGGAAAATATGTAGGAATCCCCAATTCTACTTTACCTTGTGACCGAAAAGGGATAAAAGACTGACTAACATCAATGACTACAATTTATTGTAGCTAAGCCTACTTTATATTGGTGGTTTTACATGGTTGACCATTGAACAACATGGATTTGAACTGCATGGGTCAACTTATACATGGATTTTTTTTTTTCAATATATGGATCTTGGAGATATTCAAGAGCTAATAGACACTACTCCAGAGGAATGAATAGAAATTACTTTATGGAGATGAGTGCTTCTGGACCAGTGATAAACTATGAATAAGAAGGAGAAAGCAGTACTAGGAAATAAATCAGCATTAGACAATCTGATAGAAGGCTTTTGATTATTCAAGACTACTTTTGACTTCTTTTATGACATGGACATTTCCATGGTTAGACACTGAAACTAACTAAAGCAAAACATGAAAGAAATATTGGTATGGTATAGAAACATTTCTGTAGAAAAGAGCAAGCAAAGTGAGACAGAAATTATGTTGTTTTTCAATAAAGTTGAACTGAGAGTGTCTGCCTCTTCTGTCCCTCCACTTCTTCTGCCTCTGCCAATTCTGAGACATCATGAACAACTCCTTTTCTTCCTCCCCTTCAGCCTATTTAACATGAAGATGACAAGGATGAAGAGCTTCATGATGATCCACTTCCACTTAATAGTAAATTACCATCATGCCATACAGTTAATAAACTTATCTGTTGTGTATATGTGTGAGTGCATCCATGTGGAAATCTGTTAACTATGCCAAGAACTATGTTGGCTGTTTATGCCATCAGTAAGCCTTCCAGTGATCAATAATCTACTAGCAGTTAAATTTTGTGGGAGTCAAACCTTGTGCATGGTATTTGACTGCATGGAGGACACTGCATGGAGATCAACTGTAAATGCTATCTCATTAAGTCATCTCAATTGTTCTGAGGAGTGTCTATCAATACCCCTGTTTCTAAAATGAAGAAACATAGATTCAGAAATGGAAATGACTTACCTAACATCATTCTGAAAGAATGCAAATTTGTGCTTTGAAACAGAGCAGTCATGATCCAAAGTTCATGTTATTTCTCCTGTATTTTGCAACCACTCCTATTCTCCTTTTTTTTTTTTTTTTTTGTAATTCTACAAGTGTCTAAGAACATTGATTCTCAATTTTATAAAACCCTGTGGGGATACAGGTCCTAGTCTTTTAGGAGGGATTCTCACTTAATGACAAGAGTATATATACCATATTCAAGATGGGAATATTTAAAGGAAGCTACGCTGATAATCAGTATATTCATAACCAAAACAAAACCAAACTCACTGCTGTTGAGTCAAATCTGACACATAGCAACCCCTCTTTGGGTTTCTGAGGCAATATCACTACGGAGGTAGATTGCCCTGTCTTCCTTCTGAGGAATGGCTGGTGAATTTGAACTGCCAGCCTTCTGGTTAGTAGTCAAATGCCTTAAGCACTATGAACCAGAGCTAATATAGTTTCAAATGCAGAAAGAATGATTAAAGACAGTTGGAATTGTAACATTTCATACTTAATTTGCTGCTATGTCTATAAGTTAAATATCAAAAATTACATGGGAAACTTTGACAAAAGAGAATCAGGGTCACTTTGTCCTGCAACTTTATATATGTAGACAGCTATATTTAAGAAAGGTGGTGAATTTGGAAAATTGAAGAAGCTACTCTAATATTTTAGTTTGTAGGATGTGAGTGAATGTATGTTATTCTTGAGGAAGTGTAGCAGATGGAATAGGAACACTTTTCATAATGTGGCAAACACAACTTGATTAATAAAATAGCATTGACAAAATGCTCTTTCCGTTTTCCTTAAATTACCCTGTGATTAAAAAGAGTCACAGCTATGAACCAGAAGGATGTTTCCTGTACCTCTAATGCTATTGCTCTCAAGGTCACAGACCTAATAATGACTTGAGTCCAGTGGCCTGATTGTGTCCACATAGCACTACAATTTTCTGCTTCTTCTTTCCCTAAATAGAATCCATAATTAAAACAGTGTATGTCATTAATTGGGTCTTAAGTTGAACTTTACAAATAAGTTTTTGTTGTTAAAGGTTATGTGTGTGTGTGTGTATGTGTGTGTGATGTATACATATATCTTATCTGTTTCTAGACACTTTATTTAAATACAGAGAAGAGGAGGCTAAGTTCATTTCTTTTCTTATTTTCTTCTTCACATTGAAATGAAACTTTCAAATCTCATGCATCATCACAATAGAAACAGCTATATGGGAGTATTTTCTTTCTTTTAAAAATTAAAATAAACTTCTAACCATTAGCATTCTGAGTATTATAGCTCAAAATAAAGTATTTCATTTGTTCTTATTAATTTACCATTCAGATGAGAGGACCAATTCAGTTCTCATAGACATTAGGTGTATTCCTATGGGAAATAATATAGTTGTTTGTTTTGAAAACTAAAGGAATGTAAAACATTTAGCCATTAGATAATGTCTCTGAGCATAAGTGGCAGGCTCACCTTATTTCAACATTATTCTAATTTGTTTTTAAAATAGACAAGATCTTTTAGAGAAAGTCAATATCAAACATGATTGTAGAGAAAAGGAGCATTTAAGGAAGAATCTAAATTAGATCATTCCTGAAAAACAAGCAAATAATTTGAGGCAATCTGAAATTCTATTTGACTTACTCTGCACCCATGTTTAGGAGCTCTGGTGGTGTAGTGCCTAAGGCATTTGACTGCTGACCAGAAGGCTGGCAGTTCATATCCACCAGCCACTCCTTGAAAGGAAAGTTGGGCAATCTCCTTCCGTAGTGATATAGCCTCAGAAAACCAAGGGGGGATGGCTATGAGTCGGATCTGACTCCATGTCTGTGCATGCACACATGGTTATAAACAGTGTATGGCAACTCGGACTCATACAATGAAATGGAAAAAAAAAAAATGAACGAAGTTTGAAGAAAAGTTTGTCCTCTTGATTGTGGCTGATTTTGATAGATTGTCCTTTTTATTTTCATGATGGAGATCCTGGGTAGACAAAATTGGAGCATTCTGGAGTGAAAACACCAGTACTTCAGAAACTGGCTCTGTTGTTCACTCTTACAGATTCAGCATCCAGAGGAGAGACTTATGTTTATTTGCTCATCAGCTTCTTATTTGAGCCTTCATTTAAAAGACTTTCTTTCTTGGCTTCAAAAGTGAATAGTTAATATAGACTGAGAAATTTCAGCTACCTCATGTGTCATAGGTCCATTATATGTTCATTTAACTCAAACCAAGACAATCAAATTTCTTAACTATAAGCTTAAATTCTGGAACTGAAGTAAATAAGAGTTTTGTTGTTGATAGTGGTGGTGTTTTTCTTTTTTGTTTGTTTACTTGTAAATGAGAGATTGTTGGAATAAAACAGCAAGAACCCATGGTATCCTCTTGTCATATTTTTGATTTTGAGAAAAAGTTCACACTTGCAAAGAGAACTCAAAATTGATACATGGAGAAAGTAGAAAGAAGAATTTCCTCACTAAAGTCAGGCGTCTATAACCAGCCATTCTCCAGGCAGCTCAGCCTCTGTTCATCATAGTTTAGTTATGTGAGCTGGTAAATTCTTCTTTTGATAGATTTTTTTTAACTCTAATGGAGTTTTTCAGTAATTCATATAATGTAACATAAAATGGTCCCTTTCTTCCAGCAGGTGAGTATGAGATTCAAGAAAAGTACTTCACTTTCTCCTTGCCACAGAGTCTGTATTTTTTTCCTCTATAAACTGACAGGGGGCATTTAAAGCACTCCTAATGCCTATTTAGCTCTCCCAGTCTAATTCTCTTGTAAGCATTGGTATCTGTAACTTTTCACCACACCTGTGGTCACCACTAGTGTGAGTGATGGTGGCTAGGGTATAAAACAATAAAATTTTCTTATGATTGTCAAAAACCTAGGCACTACAATACTTACTTTAAACATGGAATTCAAAACTAACCTCCATTCCCATCCCAGCTTCATAGCCTCTCAAACAGACAATGAGGACCTCTGAAAGGTCTTTTTGTATAGCTAACCCCACTATTTTCAGGCAGTTATTTTTAAACTTTTCCACAGAATTACCCTTAATAGCAGATGAGGTAAAATTTTGGTGTTCTAAAAGGAGTTCTTGTGGCACAGAGCCTGAGGCATTTGACTGCTTACCAGAATGCTGGCAGTTTAAACCCACCAGCCACTCTGTAGAAGGAAGACAGGGCAATCTGCTTCTGGAAGGATTTGCAAGCAGCAAACACCAAGCACACTGCCATCGAGTCATATCTGACTTATAGTGACCCCTCCTTGGGTTTTGCCTAAGGAACTTGACTGCTAACCAGAAGGCTGGCGGTTCAAACCCACCAGTCACTCCTAGGAAGAAAGATGGGGCAATCTACTTCTGTAGTGATACTGCCTCACAAACTCAAGGAGGGGTCACTATGAGTTGGGTCCAACTCATCGGTACATAACAACAACATCACTACGGAAGTAGATTGCCCAACCTTCCTTCTGAGGAGTGGCTGGTGGGTTTGAACCGCCAGCCTTCTGATTAGCAGTCAAGTACCTTAGACACTATAGTGCCTCGGAAACGCAAGAAGGGGTCACTATGAGTCGGGGCCAACTCAAAGGCACATAACAACAACAACAAGATCTCTACAGAAGTAGATTGCCCAGTCTTCGGAGGAGTGGCTAGTGCGTTTGAACCATCAGCTTTCTGGTTAGCAGTCAAATGCCCTAGGCACTACGCTGTGGAATTACATGAAGATGAAATAACCTACCACAGGGAAAAAAAAAAATGCACTTGAGGTTTTGGTGCTTGATATAAATATTTTACCACAACTTGTATATCTTGATCAGTGAGAGAAAACCTGCATTTTAACAGACTTATCATTAATTAAAACATATGTTTCAGACATTTGGATCATATTGCATTGTACCTTTTGATATCCTGAACATTGCATTGTCTAATATGAAAAGCACAGGGTTTTGGTACTGATAATGTTGTTGGGAAAAAAAAAACAAAAAAAAAACAGTCTTTTGTCATCCTCACAATCTTTGCTGTGTGTGAGCCCATTATTGCACTCACCGTGTCAAGAATGATGTCCTTCTCCAGAGTCTGGTCCCTCATAAAAACATGTATAAAGTACATGAGATGATGTCTCACCATCCTCACTTCTAAGGAGAATTCTTGCTGCACTTTGGTATTGGTAGGTCTTATATAAATAAAATGTATATTCTGAGAGTGAAATCATAAAATGCCAGCAGTACATATGAAAGTAACATTCCAGTTACCTCATCAAGCTTTTTTCATCCAAATGTATATGGAATGAAAAAGAGGACATGTAAATGTCAAGAAAAGTTCAAACCGTGAAGCAAACTCAAACGGGTACCCAGAGAGCAGCTTCAGAGCCCAGAATTCCTGGAGATGAAATAGCAGAAGCGAAAAGAATTTCAAGCCTAGAGTAGGATTGAAGTTGTGTTTAAAGCATCTCTATTACCATCCCCGGAGAAGTAGAATGAACAGTCGTTAGGTGCTGTTGAGTCTGTTTCAATTCATAGGCACCTTATGTGCAATAGAATGAAACACTGCCAGGCCTGCACCATCCTTACAATCCTTGCTATTTATGAGTGCATTGCTGCAGACACTGTGTCATCTTGTAGAGGGTCTTCTCCTTTTTTGCTGACCCTCTACTTTACCAAGCATGCTATACTTCTGCAGAGATTAGTCCTTCTTGATCACATCATCAAAGTATGAGAGACCAAGTCTGGCCATTCTTGCTTCTAAGCAGCATTATGGCTACACATTTTCCCAGACAGATTTGTTTGTTCTGTTGGCAGTCCACGGCATTTTCATTATTTTTGCCAACACAATTCAAATGCATTGATTCTTCTTTAGTCTTCTTTATTCATTGTCCAGCTTTCACATGCATATGTGGCTACTGAAAACACAATGGCTTGGGTTAGACTCATCTTAGTCTTCAAAGCGACATCTTTGTTTTTTAACACTTTAAAGAGGTCTTTTGCAACATATTTGTCCAACACAGTATGACATTGATTTCTCTACTGCTGCTACATAGGTAGGAGCTCTGGTAGCATAGTGGCTAAAGCACTTGACTGCTAACCAGAAGGCTGG
>NW_006922502.1:277748-278318 GCF_000298275.1 Orycteropus afer afer | reverse complement strand
AGAGTTCAGATGCTGAGTTTCAGAGAATCCTAATTATGAAGAATGAGTGCTGCTGCTTTCTTTCAGTGACTTATTAGTTGTCTTGGTGTGTGTGTGGATGGATCAACAGATTGCTATCTGATTTATCGACTTTTTAACAGTAAAGGAACTTATCTGTCAGTTCTGATATGATAAGTAGAAACATACATCCTTTAATTGAACATTCTTTAAATAACTTGGCTGTTGTTGTTGTTAAGTGCTGTCAAGTCGTTTCTGACTCATAGCGACCCCATGCACAGCAGAACAAAACACTGTCCGATCCAACGCCAGCCGCACAATCCCTGCTATACTTGAGCCTATCATAGCAACCACCGTGTCAATCCATCTCATTGAAGGCTTCCCCCTCTTTCTTTGACTCTCCACCCTACCAAGCATGACATCCTTCTCCAGAGAATGGTCCCTTCTGACAACATGACCAAAATAGGTGAGACGAAGTCCAGCCATTCTTGCTTCCAAGGAGCATTTTAGCTTCACTTCCTCCAGGACAGATTTGTTAGTTCTTTTAGCAGTCCACAGTACTTTCAGCATTCT
>NW_006922502.1:267607-272212 GCF_000298275.1 Orycteropus afer afer | reverse complement strand
TGTCCCTCCCTCCCTTGCACTCCAGTGGTCTCTCTGTGCATACACTGCCCTTCTGTTCTCCCATGATTGATCTCTCCAAGATTGTATCTACCTGATGTAAATGTTCAGCCTATATGCCAGTCTTTTATTTGGGTGGAAGCCATAGGAGTGAGTTCAATTCCAGACCTGAAGGGCAGCTAGGGGCCACAGTCTCAGAGATTTCATCAGGCTTTATCAGAGAAGCAAACCTGGTCTTTTTTTTTTTTAATTTTGAGTTTTGTTCCACATTGTTCTCCTACTCTATCAAGGATCTTCTACAAAAATCCACCCCTGAGTGATTGACAGTGGCAGTGGGGCACCAAGTAGTTCTTCTGGTTTCATGATCATATAGGATGAAGATTGCATAGTCTACCAGTCCCTTGGATTAATTGTTTCCATGCATTTTTGGTTTTCTTCATTATTCTTTGTTCTGGATGAGGAGAGACCCATGGTTTCATCTAGATGGCTGCTTGCCAGCTTTTAAGATTCAAGTCACTCCTCATCAAAGTAGGATGTGGAACAACGTTTTTGTGTAGTATGTTATGCCAGTTGATCTTGATGTCCTCTGTGACCATGGTCCCAAGCCCACAGGTCTAACTACTGGCTCCCTCTGGGTAGCTGGCTGTGGCCAAGAAGTCACCACAACTTTGTACCTTTTCAGCTCTACTATATACCTGAACATTGTTACAGAACACAAAAATATGCTTGTAGAAACATCGTCAGCCAACTCTATACAAGGTCACAAGCACACTCCCGACTGCATAGACATACAGGATCATTCAGCCTGTCCACCCATCTCTCCACCTGTAGATCAATGTTTGCCATCACTGACAACACAGTACTGTATGTGAAAAAGAGTTCATCTTTGTTGTCTACATCAACCATGTACCTTTCTGTCTTCCACTTTGTTAATGCCACTGTGTTGATCAGTTACATTTGGTGCGTTGCTCTTCCCTTCACTCAAATCAATACTTGTCTCTACCTATCTAGCAGTATTTGCTACTCGCCCCTCGCACCACTGATAACCAGCAAAGAAAGTTTCCTTCCATATATAAACCTTTATTTGACTTTTCACAATAGCAGACTAGTACAATATTTGTTCTTCTGTGGTTGACTTATTCCATTCAGCATAATATCCTCCAAGTTCACCCACATTATGTGGTGCTTTGCACGTTCTACATTGTTCTTTAGAATTGCATAGTATTCCATTGTTTGTTCTCTGTTGATGGGCACCTAGGTTGTTTCCATCTTTTTGCTATTGTAAATAGTCCTGTGATGAACATGAGTTTACATTTATCTGTTCTTGTCCTGGCTCTCACTTCTTTAAGGTATATACCTAGTAAACTCAAGGAGGGGTCACTGTGGGTTGGATCCAACTCCACAGCAGTGAGTTATTATTATTATTATTTTTATTTTGAGAATGGGATTGCTGGGTCAAATGGTACTTCTAATTCCAACTTTTGAAGGAATTGCCATACTGTTTTCCACAGTGGTTGTATCATTTGACAGTCCCGCCAGCAGTGTGTGTCCCGATGTATCCTCATCCTCATCAGCATTTGTTATTTTCTGCCTTGTTAAACTTTGCTATGAGTGCTGGGGCAAGATGCTATCATCTCATTCTTGTTTTGATTTGCATCTCTCTAATGGCTAATGGCTAATGGGGAGCTCTTGTAGCATAGTGGCTAAGACACTTGCCTGCTAACCAGACGGCTGGTGGTTCAAACCCACCAGCCACTCCTCGGAAGGAAGGTTGGGCAATCCTACTTCCGTAGTGATACTGCCTCGGAAACCCAAGGAGGGGTCGCTATGAGTCGGGTTTGACTCGATGGCACATAAAAACAACAACAAAATGGCTAATGATGTTGAACATTTCTTCATGTGTTTGTTGGCCACCCGAATGTACTGTTTGGTTAAGTGTCTATTCATATCTTCTGCCCATTTTTTAATTTGAATGTTTGTCTTCTTGTTGTTGAAATGTTGGAGTTTTCTATAAATTTTTGGAGATAAGTCCTTTGTCAGATATATTGTTGCCATATATTTTTTTCTCAGTCTGTAGGTTCTCTTTTTACTCTTGGAGAAGTCTTTGGAAGTACATAAAAAATTTAATTTTTACAAGGTCCTATTCATCTAACTTATCTTTTTCTGTTTGTGCATTTTGGGTTATGCTTGATAGTCTATTTATGCCATATGTAAGGACCCCTAAATTTGCACCAATTTTTCCTTGAGGAACTTTATAGTTTAAGTTTCACATTTAAGTGTTTGACCCATCTGGAGTTAGTTTTTGTGCACAGTGTGAGGTATGGATCTTATTTCATTTTTCTGCAAATGGATATCCAGTTTTGCAAGCACCATTTATTAAGCAGACTATCTCTTCCCCATTCAAAGGATTTCAGCCCTTTGTCAAAGATCAGCTGTCCATAGGTCAATCAATCGATTTCTGGGTTCTCAGTTCTATTCCACTAGTCTATGTGTTTGTCATTATCCCAATACCAGGCAGTTTTGACTACTGTGGCTGTATAGTAAGTTCTGAGATCTGGAAGTGTAAGTCCTCCTACTTTGTTCTTCTTCTTTAACAGTCATTTGCTCATTTGAGATATCTTTCCTTTCCAAATAAAATATGTGATTGGTTTCCCCATAACCTTGAAGAATGTTGATGGGATCTGGATTGGGCATCCATTGAATGTATAGATTGCTTTTGGTAGTAGTGACATTTTCATAATGTTCAATCTTCCTATCCACGTGCAAGGTATGTTCTTCCATTAATGTAGATCTCTTATGATTTATTGAAGTATTGTTTTGTAATTTGCTTTCTACAGGTTTTTTGTGTCACTGGTAAGATTTATTGCCAAGTTTTTGTTTTTTTTTGGTAGCTATTGCAAATGGTATTGACTTCTTTATTTCTTTTCCAGCAATCTCTTTACTGCTGTTGTAGAAACCAACTGATTTTTGTATGTTGATCATCTTATATCCTGCCACAATGCTAAATCTCTCAATTAGTTCCAGTAGTTTCTTTGCTGAGTCTCACGGGTGTTCTATGTATGGGATCACATCATCAGCAAATAAGGATAGTTTGACTTCTTCCTTACCAATTTGGATGCCTTTGATTTCCTTTTTTTGCCTTATGGCCCTGGCTAGGACTTTCAATACAATGTTGAATAGAAGTGGTGATAGCCGGCATCCTTGTCTGGTTCCTGTTGGTAAAGGTAATGGTTTCACTCTCTCTCCATTGATAATAATGTTGGCTGTTGGTTTTGCATATATGCCCTTTATTATGTTGAGGAATGTCCCTTCTATTCCTATTTTGATAATAGTTTTTATAAGAAATGTGTGTTGGATTTTATTAAATGTCTTTTCTGCTTTGATTGATATAATCATGTGCTTCTTTTCCTTTGTTTTATTTATCTGATGGATGACATTAATTGTTTTTCTAATGTTGAACCATCCTTGCATACCTGGTATGAACCCCACTTGATCATAATGTATTATTTTCTTGATGTATCATTGGAATCTATTAGCTAGGATTTTGTTGAAGATTTTTGTATCTATATTCATGAAAGATATTAGTTTGTAGTTTTCCTTTTGAGTTATGTCTTTGCCTAGTTTGGTATAAAGGTTATGCTTGTTTCATAAAATAAATTTGGAATGATTCCAGCCTTTTCTACATTCTGGAATAGTTTGAGTAGGATTGGTGTTGGTTCTTTTCTGAATGTTTGGTAGGTTTCCCAGTGAAACCATCTGGGACAGGGCTTTGTTGTTGTTGTTGGTAATTTTTTATGATCTGTTCAATTTCTTCTTTTGTTATCGATCTGCTCAACTTTTCCACCTCAGTCTGTGTTAGTTTGGATAAGTAGTATGTTTCTAGAAATCTGTCCATTTCTTCTAGATTTTCAAATTTGTGCAGTACAGTTTTTCATTTAAAAAAAATAAAAAATAAACTCACTACAGTCAAGTCATTTTTCTGACTCATAGTGACTCCTCCTTGGGTTTCCAAGGTGGTATCTCTACAGAATAGATCTTCATAGTATCCCAATATTATCCTTTTTATTTCCATTGGTTCTGTTGTGATTCTGCCCAATTCATTTCTTATTCATGTTATTTGTATTCTCTCCCTCTTTTCCTTTGTTAAATTTGCCAGTGGTTTGTCAATTTTGTTAATTGTTTCACAACACCAACTTCAATTCTTGTTGATTTTTTCTATCATATTTCTGTTTTCTGTTTCATTTATTGCTCTTCAGTCTTTATTATTTCTTTACCTCTGGTGACTGTAGGCTGTTTTTGGTGCTCTTTGTATAATTGTTGGAGATGTTGGTTTAGAGTGTTGATTTTGGTTGTTTCTTTCTTTATTTTTGGTGCATTTATTGCTATAAATTGGCCTCTGATCACAGCTTTTGCTGTGTCCCAAAGATTTCTGTATGCTGTGTTTTCATTCTCTTTTGAATAAAGTAATTATTTTAATTTCATTTTTGATTTCTTCTATTACTCAATCATTTATAAAGAGGATGTTATTCAGTTTCCCTGTGTTTTTGCTTTTTCCGTTGATCTTCTCATTGTTGATTTCTAATTTTACAACATTATGATCTGAGAAGA
>NW_006922502.1:264311-266103 GCF_000298275.1 Orycteropus afer afer | reverse complement strand
CAGACCCGCAGAGCATAAGGTAGCAGGTACAGGAAGCAAACATTCTTTGAGTGGGTCACTATGGGTAATAGTGAGTGGTACCACTCCAGTTTCCACCCCTTGGTTCCTGGACCCATGAATCCTGGCTATTGGAGAAACAGTACCATATATTGGACACTGGTTTAGAGCATATATAGCCCCCTGGAGAACATTGCCCCAACTCTTCAAGGTATTGCCACCTAGCTGGCACCATAGTTGTATTTTCAGTAGGCCATTCTATTATTCTATCAAGTCAGCTGCTTTGGGATGATGGGGAACATGGTAAGACCTAAGAATTCCATGAGCATAGGCTTTTTGCCACACTTCATTTGGTCTGGAGCAATGTTGTGTGGGATACCATGATTGTGGGTAAGGCATTCTGTAAGTCCACAGATGGTAGTTTTGGCAGACACATTGTATGCAGGGAAGATGAATCCATATCCAGTATAAGTATCTATTTCAATAACAACAAAACTCTGTCCTTTCCATGATGGAAGTGGTCACATATAATCAACCTGCCACAACGTGGCTGGCAAATCACCCCAAGGAAGGTTCCATATTGTGGACTCAGTGTTGGTATCTGCTGCTGGCTGATTGGGCATTCAACAGTGGTGGTAGCCAAATCAGCCTTGGTAAATGGGAGTTCATGTTGCTGAGACCATGCATAAATTCCATCTCTGCCACCATGGCAACTTTGTTCATTAGCCCATTAAGCAATGATGTGAGTAGCTGGGAAAAAAAGGATGGCTGGTTTTCACTGAATGTGTCATCCTATCCACCTGATTGCTAAATCCTCCTCTGCCAAGGTCACATTTTGGTGGGTATTCTCATGAGACACAGATATCTTTACTCCTTTGGCAAAGTTGGAGAGATCTTTCCATGTACTTCTTCCCCATACATCGTCACCAATTTTCCAATCATGTTCTTTCCAAATCCAAGACCATCTGGCCAAGCCATTAGCCACAGCCCTGAATCTATATACAATCACACATCTGGTCCTTTCTTGCTCCATGCAAAGTGAACAGCCATATGCATGGCCCAAAATTCTGTCCATTGGCAGGATTTCCCTTCACTAGTGTCTTGTAGGGAAGTCCCAGAAAGGGGATGCAGTGCCACTGCTGTGGTGCCTGCATATCGTACATAACCACCTATAAACCAGACATGAGTTTTCTCTCCCTCAGTCAACTGATCATGAGGAACTCCCCATGAGGCCCTGTTTGTAGATTGGGAGAAGGAAGGTAATTTGACTGGAGTGGAGGCCATAGACATTTGGGCCACTTCCTCATGCAGCTTACTTGTGCCTTCAGGTCCTGCTCGAGCTCCATCTCTCATGTACCACTTGCATTTAATGAGGGACTGCTGCTGTGCATGTCCAACTTTATGACTCTGTGGGTCAGACAACACCCAGTTCATGATGGGCAGCTCAGGCCTCATGGTGACTTGGCTGCCCATGGTTAGGCATTCAGTCTCTACTAAAGCCCAGTAACAAGCCAAAAGCTGTTTCTCAAAAGGAGAGTAGATATCTGCAGAAGATGTCAGGGCTTTGCTCCAAAATCCCAATGGTTTGTGTTGCGATTCACCAATAAGAACCTGCCAAAGACTCCACACAGCATCTCTATCTGCTACAGATACTTCAAACACCATTGGATAAGCTGCATCATATGGCACAAGTGGCAGAGAAGCCTGCACAGCAGGCTAAACCTGTTGCAGAGCCTTCTGTTGTCCTGGGCCCCACTCAAAATTAGCAGCTTTCTGAGTCACTTGATAAATAGGC
>NW_006922502.1:259652-262650 GCF_000298275.1 Orycteropus afer afer | reverse complement strand
ACCATCATATTTGTGGGAAAATTTTCCTGTATATATAATTCTTGGTTGGGAAATTTTCTCTTTCAGCATTTTTTATATACTATCCTATTGCTTTCATCCCTGCATGGTTTCTCCTGAGAAATCAGAGCTTAGGGTTATTGGTTGTTCTTTGTACGTAACTTTTCATTTTTCTCATGCTGCTTTCAAGATTCTTTCTTTGTCTCTGGTTTTGGTGAGTTTGATGGTGATATATCTTGATGATTTTTTTTGGCTTCTATATTTTTAGGGTTCATTGGACTTCCTGAATGGATATATTCTCATTTTCATCATATCAGAGAAGGTCTCTTTGAACAAATCTTCCACAATTTTCTCAGTGGTTTTGTTTGTCTCTTCCTGTTCTGGAATGTGATTACTCGTAGTTTATTCTTTTAGATGGTATCCCACATGAATCTTCATTTTATTTCCATCTTTTTTTTCTGATTGATCCTTTTCCAAAGTATTGAATATTTGTCTTCAATACCACCAATTCTATCTTCCATTGATTCAATTCTACTTCTTTGCCCTTTCAATGTGTTAATTTCTGAAACTTTAGTATTACTTCTGGATTTTTATCTGTAGATTTTGCATCATTTCTACTTTTTCATTTATTTTATCAGTTTGTTCATGTATTGTCTTCTAAAATTGTTCTAGAGTTTTGTCTGTATTTCCTTAATTTCATCAGTGTTCCCCTCAATCTCTCTCTCAATCCATTGAAGGTATCTAAATATTATTATTTTGAATAACTTATCAGGGATTTCCAGTGCTGCTTGATCCTCAGGGATATGTTCTGGGTCTACAGCCTAGCCCCTTGTTTCTAGTGTTTTACCTTGCTTCTTTGTGTGAACTCTGATGGATTACTGTCTCCAAGACATTGTTACATTGTTGTGTTGACGTTTAGTTGGTGATTGTATGTTGGAGTGATTTCCCCAAGTTTTTTATTTTCTTTGTTTTGTTTGAATGTGTCTATGTATTCAAGGTACTCTGCTCCTGTATTAGCTCATTGGCAGCACTTACGCACTCATCAGCTGTCTCCATGTTGGTATGATACGTATGAGAGTGGCTGCACAGATCTCTTTTAACTGTTTGTGGAGAGAAGTTAAGTGTGAGCCAGTCTCATATTGGCTGTTGTGTATCATTGGCCAGCTGGTACAGAAGCAAGTGGCGACCCTCACACAGTAGGTATTGCTTCAGGAGGTGTGGCTATGGTTGGGTCTTGTGAACACAGTTGCTGTCTCCCACTCAGTTAGACAAAAATAACAGTTGGTAAACCACTGAAAAAGTAAAGGCAGGAGGATGGAAAGCACACACCACTACAAAAACCCAGAGGAAAAATAAACAAAAAGAGAATTAAAAAAAAAAAAAAGGAAAAGGGAAAGACAACAAATGAGACAAAATATTTAAAGAAATACTTTAAAAAGACAAAAGAAATATGAATAGAAAAAAGAGATAAAAAGAAACCACACTATCTGTGGTGGAGGCAATAAGAGAAAATAGGTAAAGTAAGAGAATAATTAAGGAAAAAATGGGAAAAATGTAAAAGGAAAAGCACAATATGGGAAGAATTACAAGAAGGAAAAAAAAATGGGAACTAAGAAATGGGAGGAAAAAGAATGCCAAATACTAGAACCTGGGAAAAGAAGAAGAAAGAATAAAAAGAAAAAGGAAGAAAAAAAATTAAAAAGAATAATTTTAAAACAAACAAACAAACAAACAGAAAACAAAAAGAAACAGGAAACAAAAAACAAATCTAGGAAGGATGGTGCGGGCCACGCAGGCTCTGTCAAAGCACACAAACTAAGATGAAATAACTACTGGCCCGGAAGGTGGGTGGGAGTGAGTGATGGTTGCACTTCCATTCAACAAATGGGTGTGTGGTATAAGAGTAACAAAGGAAATATTGCACCTTTTCAGTCCTCAGCCTGTGGTATGTCTGTGATCTTCTTGGCAAGGGGAGCCTATTCTTAAGTCCTTGAAATCCAAGAAAATGCTGTCACTTTAAATATCCAAAATGGTTGAACTGATTGTTAACATTCAAGATGGCTGCACCCTCTGGACAGCCAAAAGTCCACAGTTCAGCACATCTCCCTGTTTGCTGCTTCCCCTTTCACCCAGCAGCCATCAGTGCAGTCCTCCATGCAGCCCCTGGCTAGCAAGGCTGGTTTTTAGGTTAATTCTTAGGTCCTAACACCACCTGGCAATGTCCAACCTGATTGTCCCATCAGGAATGCTGACAGACTGCAGCTCTGTGTGTCTTCATTTTTGGTGTTTTCATGCAGCTTCTTCTATTAGTTGGAGTTTGGTCCACTTCTGTGTCCTTCCTTTCAAAGCTCAGGGCTCCAGGATTTTCTTCTGTATCTGTGTCAATAGGTTTCTCTTTTCTTTGTTGAAGAGGGTCTGTTAACTCTTCTGCCTATCCTTCCCATCTTAGTGGAACTACCTGAGGGTAGGTATTTCTTTTCCAATTTTGTGTGTGTGTATGTGTATCTGTGTGTATCCAGGGACAGATTGATTTTGTGCCAGTCCACTAGGCATCAAAATGTTAATTAATTAATGGATAAGTATATAATTATGTCAGCTGCATAAATATGAAGTCAGCCGCAGGGACCCAGGTAAGGGTGGTATGAGAGGTTCCCAACAGGGAGACAAACTTGTCTGTCAGTTTGTCCTACCATGGTGATGTGTTGATGTGAGTTTTTAGGTTGAGCCTCTGGTGTTTCGAAGCCAGCAGGATGCACATGGTTCACAGGTATCAGCCCAGCTTATAGACTTAGACAGACTAGGAAGAAAGAAGAGGCCATCCACTTCTCAAATAATTGGCCAGGGAAAACCTTATGAATAACAAAGAAACACTGTTTGATACATTACCACATAACTTTATGAATAGTCCGGTTAGGTTAGAAGGCTCTCAAAATAGGACTGGGAAAGAGTTGCATCATCTGAGTAAACCCAGCCTTAGTCCTATGGATAAGGTAAAGCTTTC
>NW_006922502.1:213167-238085 GCF_000298275.1 Orycteropus afer afer | reverse complement strand
TCAAGTCTTGAGTTACGATATTGACGGATTCTGTAGGAAAAAATAATGAGCAATACAGGAAGCATCAAGGGAAGATGGAAGGAATACACAGAATCACTGTACCAAAAAGATTTGATTAACATTCAGTCATTTCAGGAGGAAGTATATGATGAAGAACCCATGATACTGAAGGGAGAAGTCCAAGCTGAAGGAACTGGCAAAAAACAAAGCTTGAAATTGATGGAATACCAGTTGAGATCTTTCAACAAAGAGTCACAACACTAAAATTGCTTTCCTGTATATGTCAAGTAACTGGGGAGACATTTCACCTGGAAAGTGAATGGAAAACATCCATATTTATTCGCATTCTAAAGAAAAGTAATTCAAATGAATGCTGAAATTATTCAAACAATATCATTAATATCACACACAAGTAACATTTTGCTGAAAATAATTTAAAAAAAATGGTTGTAGCAGTACATCGACATGAACTGTCAGAAATTCAAGCAAGTAATAATACTGCTAATGTAACATGGGCTTTGGCTGAAAGCAGAGAATATCAGTGAGAACTTTATTTGTATTTTATTGACTATGTAAAGAAAGGTAGCACTGGTAGCATAGTGGCTAAGGCACTTGACTGCTAACCAGAAGACTAGCAGTTCAAACCCACCAGCTACTCCTTGGAAGGAAGACTGGGCAATCTACTTCTGTAGAGATACTGACTCAGAAACCCAAGGAGAGGTCAAGAAAACCAAAGAAAAATTGATACCATTAAATTATGGTGTTAGTGAAGAATGTTGAATAAACCATGATCCTCCAGAAGAAGGATAAAATCTATCTTGGAATACTTCAAAATGCTCCTTAGAAGTGAAGAAGGTGAACATTCATCTTCTGTACTTTGGACATGTTATGAGAATTTATATGTTTATATACATGTTATGAGGGAGCTCTGGTAGCATAGTGGCTAAGGCACTTGACTGCTGACCAGAAGTCTGGTGGTTCAAACCCACCAGCCACTCCTCAGAAGGAAGATGAGGCAATCTACTTCTGTAGTGATACTGCCTCAGAAACCCAAGGAGGGGTCGCTATGAATCGGGTCCGACTCGACAGCACGTAAAAACAACAACAACAATGAGAATTGACCAGTCCCTGGAGAAGGACATCATGCATAGTAGAGAGTCAGCAAAAAAAAGGAACACCTTCAACAGGATGGTGTTGTCACTGTAACTGCAACAATGGAATCAAATCAAACAGTAACAATTGCAAGGATGGTGCAGGACTGGGCATTGTTTTTCATTCTGTTGTGCATAGGGTCATTATGAGTCAGAAGTGACTAACAAGAACAAAGACAATAAGATAAATAAAAACACAACATAAAGCACCAAAGGAATCTTCAGAAATGATACTTCCACAAGATACTTTAGTATCTTCATGCAGGTATTGGGAAATCATTGCTTTATTAATTGTAATTTACCTCCTAAATCAGTTTTGACTTCTTTAGTGCCACTTCACAACATTTATAATTATTACTGTTTAGTTATTTCAAATTTAACATTACTTTGAGTAACATTATTTAATTTAAGCATTGCTCTCTGACACTAACATTTTCTTTCAAGCACCATGTCATGTATGTTTCTTTGTTTTAAAAGATGTGTATTGAGAGACAAATTTCAATATAGATGCCCAATTTCCTTGTTTTAGAATGAATATTAAAAGGTGTAAGACCTGAGGTTCTGTGCTTGTCATTTTACTTTTTATACAGGAACATAACAAAGGCAGAGATTCACAAAGTTATATGGGAATGTGACTACCATCTATACTGCTTCCCAGTGAAGGCTTGATACTAGTGAATATGTTGAAAACACTGTAAATGGAAGTCACATTAATAGGATTCCAAGGACCTTTTTTATTAGACCTTGAGGCTAAGCTTCATTCCTGGCATGGGATGTTATTGCTTGAGACCTTGACCTACTAGAACTGTGTTGGGGTCCAACTGTACTTCCCAACCTGATAGAGCGGATTAATAATGAGGATAGGGAATTTGCCCTGTGTTTTGCTAGTGAGGCTCTCGAGCAGTCTCTATCTTCTTCTCACTCCTTTAGTGACTGCAGAGAAGATATTTCTTGCTGGATATACATGCAATAGCAAAAAATGAACATCTCTCTGGGATAATGATCTGCAAAATACAAAAATATGGGCAATCTCTATGGAAACTTTTGAAAATGATGACTTACCAGTGCTGAATGCACATGAGGTGACAGTTCCTCCCAGATGGCAGACTGTCACAAATAAGAGATGGTGGGACATTAGGAAAGCTACTAAAATAAACTTTGCCTTGGTTTCCATCACTGTAAAGTTATCACTCTCTAATTTGGGGTCATATTAATGGGACTAATTAAATAATCCTTAAAGTTTACATTAAATTCCTTAGAGATAGGTCTTTTATAAATAGGAAGTGCTCCACTACTTCTGCAACAGCTCAAGAAAGAGAGAGTAACTTAATATATAAAGTTATCTGAAATTTAAGTAATTGTCCAGAAATCAGGACTTTGGGCCAATTACCGGACATGTAATCTGTGTCATTTGAGGAAGATTGGGCAGAACATCTTTTCTTCAGTTTCGACATTTGCTTATTACATGAAGTAGATAATTTAACACTAAATAAGGACATAGTTACATTGCCTCCATGTATCATTGCTGACTGCTAAAAAAAGAATTATGTTAAATTGGTAGTCAGAATCTTTCTCCAATGATGATAATTAGATCCCAGATTCAAAGGACACTATTCAGTAGGAAAAAATGTTAGGAGAAATATGAAGACTGTGTCCTCAACATGCACTATTTTATATTTTCTTAAACATTACAACAAATTCAGTTCAGAAAGGAAAGAACAATGGTGCATCTGACATTTAGCTTGAATGTAAAATTTGTGTTTTTTTTTCATATTTTTTGTTATTTTTGCTGAGATAATTATTATGAATTCTCCTTATATGTGGTAAGTATCCTCATTAATTTTTATTGATTGCCCACTGAATGTACAACATTTTGTGAAAATACAGTGATGGGCTTGGAGTAGAGAAACAGAAGAGCGCAAAAATCTACCTGAACCCTCCATTATAATCAATATGATATTCATAATCTTATGTAGAAATGTCTCTATTATTAATAATTTGTGTTTTTAATAAGTAATAGTTAGGCTATTAGTAGATGCATACATACTGTGATCCAAAGAACCCTAGGATTTAAAATGGAAAAAAGTAGGCTCATATAAAGTGTCCTAAAATTTTGTCACTGGATTATTTTGGTACAAAATCTATTAATGTCAGGGTTTGTTTATAACATGACAAGTTACTTAATCAGGAAGATATTTATTGAGTTGAGTACTATAATCAATAAAACATAATCCACTGGAAATAAACCTGCAAGAAGGTATATGAAAACTGTTGCATTTATTTTCAAAAGCTTTTTAATAGTATCTCGTAAAGATACATATCCCCTATGACTCAACAATTGAACACTGAGGCTTAGATGCAGCTAAAATGGGTGCAGAAATTCACTTTGTATAAGAATGCTCAGAACAATATTATTTGCTATATTTTAAAACTGGGAGCTCTGGTAGCATAATGCCTAAGGCACTTGACTGCTAACCAGAAGGCTGGGGGTTCAAATCCACCAGCCACTCCTTGGAAGGAAGATAGGGCAATCTATTTCCATAGTGATACTGCCTTGGAAACCCAAGGAGGGGTTGCTATGAATTGGGTCCAACTTGACAGCACACTACAACAACAGCAACAACATTTAAAAACTAGAAATAATTAAAATGTGTATCCATAGAGAAAGGAATACATAAAATGAGATTTATTTTCACAGTAGAATGCAAGACAGAAATAAAAATAAAAGAGTCACATTCAAGAATATGCTTGATTCTTATAAATATAATAAAATAATTTATATATAAAAGATCATATTTTGTACAAGTCTATTTAAATGATGCTCAAAAACAGGCAAAACTAAGAACAAAAAATAACAACCTAAAACAGAAAATAACAAAGAAAAGAAACTATATGGAATCTGAAAAAAAGGGAGAAGGAAAGTAAATGTCATTTATCTGAAAGAAAAAGAGGTTGGAGATGAGTTACATCATAAGATATAAATAAGGCACAAAAAAACAAATCAGAATGATGCATAATTCCAAAATAGAACTAATCACCCTTTGGATAGATATAATTCTCAAAAATGTTTGTCCACATAAGTCATACTGGATCGGTGTAATTCCCCCATGTTCCCTTCAAGACTACTGAAAAACTTTGGTGACCCTAGAGGATTATAAATAGAGTTGAGGAGTTTTAACATGTTACTCAGGATGGATGGTATTTCAACTCATACAGTCATTTGTTTTGGATTGGAAGAATTAGAATCCTCCAGTAGTAGGCTATTAAGAGAAACAGGATAAATAAATTAACATACTATTCAATAAAACTTTCTCATGGATCACTTGGATAAATAAAGCTCCAGGGCATATATTTTTACCTAAATATTTTACAAGTTCTTTCATTTTGAAGAACTTTAAATTAAAAAAAAAAAAAAAAACAAACACTCCATTGCCATTGAGTCGATTCTGATTCACAGTGATCCCCATTGGGTTTCTGAGGTGATAAATCTTTACATAAGTATATTGCACAGTCTCCCTTCCATGGAGTGATTGGTAAGTTTGAACCTTCAACTTTCTGATTAGCAGTCAAATACATTAGGAACTGTACCACCAGGGCTCCTTTCATCTTTATATTAACTCTGTATATAGTCCTTGCAGAGAGATACACTCTAAACATTTTATGTTATTCTAAATATATTCCAGGCATTGGCCTAGGCATTTTATACGTATATATTCATGTATAATCATGTATAAAATTACCATGTCAGTAATTTCCCATGTTTCCATTATCCACCAATTTCATTTTTACTTATAGAAAGTAAAAGTTTTACTTCCAGAAAGGTAAATTATTGATATACAGTTTTCAATTAATATTGACATTTTTGTTCTAAGTGTCTTGACCAAATAGTTGAAAAAGTCCAAATATTAAAAACAAAACAACAATAACAACAAAAATCAGACATAGTACGTTTAGCAAAATATTTAAATATCATTGTCAAAGAATCAATGGACACCATATCAGGGGATACTGAGAAAATTCACCTCAGAATAGTGGGTAGTGAATGATGTACATATTCAACTACTCATTCTATTTTAACATCAAAACTCTATTTGAACTTTAGCATTATAATGCTGTCCCTTAAAGGAAAACATTCTTGATTTTGCTTATTGCCTTTTGACTGAAAACTACGCTCACTTTATCAGTAAACCATGAATTTCCACATTTCTTCTTCAGTGAGCTTCTTTCAAGATGTCTGTCTGTTCCACCTCATTACAGAGGAGAATTGTGTCACCCTCCATCATGCACTGCATTGATATACAAAAGAATGAAGATCATTCAGATGTCCTTTTAGGCTATTGTATTTTGGAAGCTGTGGGTTTCTGAACATATTGATTATGTTGTAGCTATACAGAACTGAGGAAATTCTTCCTAAGTTAACATTTCCTATATGGTAAAAGTTGGGTAGATTCTGTTAAGTAAAGCACAAATATGAAAACATTAAATAATTATTGTGTATTCCTCAATTTTTACATCAGAGGTTCATACATGCAATATTCCAAAGCACTAATTTCCTCATTCACTTTAGTTTAATATATGTATATATCTAAATGTATCAGTCAGAGACAATTCAACAGCAGACAGCAACAACAAATGTGCCAAGTTCAGTCATTAGCTATAACTATTCAATTTGCTGTAGTGGCCATATCCACTTCTCTAAGAAATAGTATTTTAAGAATGATTTATAAAATGATATCTACTAATATCTATTCATTTGAAAAGTTACATATGTTTGTATACATAGTTATGTATGCTCAATATATAGTTGCATATATTAAATATATTTATGTATTTTGACATATTTTCTGACAACCAAAAAAAAAATATCATGCAATATAGTTTATAGAATAGAAAAAAATTTAGATTAAATAGTAACTGGAAAGTGATTACTTCCCAATTCACCACCTTTGCCTTTTTACATCTAATATAAATAAAATATAGAGAAGCCAGCTTTCTTAAACACATTGCTCCTTGACTCACCATTTATAGGTTATCAACAGCCTCTAGTGAGGAGCAAATGTAGATTTCTTTATTTAGAATATTGACCTTTTGGAAGATGTATATTTCAAGGGCAAACCTATTGTTGGCTAAGGTGGCTCAGCTCTTAGCTATGCAAGTCCACAGAGATGATTTCTTCCAATTTTCTTTTTTCAGTTAGAGATAATTGCAATGCAATTTTAGATTCAATTCAAGTCTTTGACCCTGATCTACTAGCACATAAATATATCCAATCCAATTACATCAGTGACCAAAAAACACTTTCTACTTCCTTGCGGCTGCTTCTTTTCATTGTTTCCTGGGGATAAGACACACTTAGGATTAAATAGAATGAGTGGAAGACCAGTTATATGAGAGAGTAATAGCTTGCAGGATGTGTTCTCACCCAAGTTACCTAGGAAGACCATCTCTCTCTGATGAGAATGTGAAATGCATTTATTTCAGTTTAACTGTTTAATCCAATGTTCTTTGTCATGTATTAACTTTTTAATAATAAAAAAGGCAACTTAGAAATTAACAGTATTTCATTATTTCTCAAGTAAATCAGTTTCAAAGTTCATTACCATGTCAGTAATTTCCTATATTTTCATTATCCACCAAGTGCTAAAACTCAGAGAGTGGTCTTGTGACAAAATATATATCAGAGCTCTTTTTAAATTATTCAGTGCTCCAACTCTCTATGGACTAGTTGAAAATAATGGATTAGGAGAAGATAAAAAAATAATTTATGTCTCTATTTAAGTGTTTTACTAGATTTTGTTTTTACATTTACTAAATATTTATTGAAATATAGAGACTTTTAAAATATGCTCTATTTGAGCTTAAATTTTATAATACATTTCCTGCTGATGGAAACACAATGATAAGAAAAATTGCTAGTGCAGAATGACCACTGAAATCCAAACAGGAATTCCAGGACAGTGAGTCCTTTAAAAAATCTCTTATGGTCACTAAATCAGGGCAGTCACAGAGTTGACAAAAATATGTTCTAAGAAAAGATGCTTCTTGTGTCCAAATGTTTGGTTTTCCAGAAAAGTAAGAGCAGCACTTCAATTCCTTTATTCTATCACTTAATTCCTATTTGCCCTTTGTTTAGTTAATTGGCCTTACTGTGGCATGATTGTCTCCTCCAAAATATAAAATTGTGACCTAATAATGAAAGACCATAAAAAAGAAATATGAACACAATTAAATTTAAGTGTGTTGTAAATAGGTAGGTAGATAGGTAGGCAGGCAGATAGTGAGATAGAAAGATAGATAGAGAGATAGAATTTGTTTTCTAAGAATAAATTAGTGTTTTGTAAATGTCACGTTTTAATTTTAATGAGTTTACAATTAAGCTGAACACAGGTTGTTCTTTACAGGATCTCACTCACAAAGATTCTATTGATTTACTGTTTCATTATGTGAAATAGCATGCCAGGATGAAGGTAAAGCAGAAACAAATTATTATCTAATCTAAGATGTACATCTATATTGGAGTGAGACTGCTGACCTGTGAAATACATTCAAGGATCATTTACAAAATCATTCCTATTGCCAATATGATGAGAAGAGATCTTCTTGGGTGTTGGAATGAGGACCCAAAGTCAGAAAGTAACTGAAAGTACTCAGAAACTTAAAATACTGAAATAATTTGCATATATTTGCATTAATGAGTAATGAAGTGTTTTTTTTTTTGTTTGTTTTTTTTTTTAAAGTTGTAGTGGGATAATTTACTGTTCCTAAAAATGGATTTATGTATAGGGAAGATAGTTTTGGAGAGGAGAATGTTAAATGGGGACAAAATCCCGAGATTAAGTACATGAATGTTGAAGATTACAGTTTAACCATGTTTTATTACTGTCACTAACAGCATTTTGAGGCTATTATGATTCCATGAAGCTCATTCACATGGTAACTTTGATAATACACACTCAGGGTATTGTTTTCTCTATCAATTGAAACAATGTCTACATATAAACCATAAAAAATTCAAGCTAACTGTTACTGAGTTGGATCCGACTCATAGCAATCCCTCCTTGGGTTTCTGAGGTAGTAGCACTACAGAAGTAGATTGCCCAGCCTTCCTTCTGACATGTCTACATATAGGAAGACATTTATAATGTAAAACAGGAGATTACTTATTACTATTTGTTCCTTCAAGTATTTAACATGCATCCAGTGCTACTTTATGCCAGCACCTGTGGTAAGAATTTGAATAAAGAAATGAACAAAACAAACTCTATCTTATAAAAATAAAACAAAACAAAGATCCTCTTTGCCTATTCAGACTCATGATGACTCATATGTTACATAATTGAAGGAAGTTCCATAGAGTTTTCTTGTCTGTAGTCTTTTATGGAGGCAGATCACCAGGACTTTCTTCAGAGGCACTACTGGGTGGGTCCAAACAATCAACCTTTTGGTTAGTCATCAAGAAATTGTTTACTCTACCCAGAGACCGCCAATCCTACAGATGTTTGCAGAAAGGGTGTGGCAGCAGGGTCACCTGACGTCCTCTAATTTCACAAAGGGGGAGAAGTGTAAGATTAGCAGCATCAGTTCAAGTTTGAGTCCTGTGAGCGGAGACCAGACACACTGCCATCCACCAAATTTTTACCAATTCTAACACTAGCCATCCCTCTCAGAGCACTCTTTGTTTTAATGACCACACAGATCTCCCAGAAAGTAATCATGACTGCGGGGTGTATTAAGGTAGCAATAGCCTACAATTCAGGATCAGAGACAACAAAGAACACAGTTCTTCAGTCAGGAAAGCCTCCCCTCAACTATGCCACAATTACACTTTTCTCTGGCCTCGGCCTTTGCCCTGCTTGGGGAAAAGTTACCAAGCTCTTTTAGTTCTGCAAATAGGTGCCCAGACAGGCACCGTACTCCGCCAGCTAGCCTCCTGCCCAACAGCATTCAGCTTTTCACTCCACGGGCTAGGAAGCCCACCACTCTGTCTTGTGCTGGTCTCTTTCTTCTGTTGATTCTGCTGTCTTTGCTGCAACTGGCTCTCTCTTCCATCTCTTGTCTTTGCAGCACAGGGAACTTGGGTCCAAGGCTGTGCTCCACTCCTGGTTCTTCTCTCTTGGTGGTAGGGAGAGTACCTTTCCAGCCTCCGAGATGGTTCATTTTAAGCCTAGCAGGATGGCAAAACTGACCAATCCCCCTATTAGAGTTCCATAATCCTTATTTCTATATTGTCACTAAAGAGAACTACAAAAAAAAAAAAAAAGTTTTTAATTTTTTTTTTATATTTATAGTATCTTATTTCCACATTAGTAATTAAGCATAAATAAGCATCGGCTTATCATTGGATTAATTTGTAGAATGATATGATCAAAACACAAGAATACACTAAGGGCAGGAAGGTTCAAAACATAGCTTTGTTCCAAATATAGGAGAACCTCAAAGGCCAAATTAATAGGTGGATTATTTTAAGTTTCTTAGATGATATACACATATATATACTTTTTTCTTTTTGTTTTTTCCAACTTTCAAGAAAGTTGTAAAATCCTGTGTAAAAAATGTTTAGAAAAATATGACTTCGTAAAAAAAAAAAAAAATCCTCAATGTGCCCCTCTCATGTATTCCCAACTTCCCAATTATGAGCCAGTCCAAAATGATAAAATCAAGAGAAGAAGAAGATTAGAAAAAAATAAGATTTTCTACAATGGATGCTCAGAGAGGTACAGGTAACGGGCAAAGCCAGAACAGTTTCCCCCTCAGGAGTTAACAGCTGTGTGGTAAGCCAGTTTCACCATGTTGTGTTGTTGTATTTTGTTAAGTCAATTTGAATGGATTAAATATGTGAATTAATTTTTATCACAAAGGACAGTAATTAACATTCTGGCTTGAACATCAGATTTTAAAAAAGTAAAGCTGCTAAAGGGGCAAGGAGGCCACATCTCCTGACCTCCGAACCCCACAAAAGGAAGACAGAATCACCATCCGTAACCCAAGGCCTACTCCTGTGAGGCCAGACATGCTGCCTCCCTCCAGCCCTTTCACCAACCCTGACACTAATCATTCCTCCCACAGCACTCACCACCTCCCTGCTGGGTTTGATAATTCACTGCAGTGGCTACACAGAACTCACAGATTATGGGGTTTATTAGGGAAGCAGCAGGCTGAAATTCAACTACAGGAAAAACCCTCAGTCTCTCTCTGCCTGCCGTCCCTCAGCCAACAGTCTCTTTCCCAGCAGTGTGTGTCCCTTGGTGTCTCTCTCAGCAATGCATGTCTCTTGTATCTCTTTCTCACCAGTGCATGTTTCTCAGGGGCACATGTCTCTCAGGAGTTCATTTCTCTCAGAAGTGTGTTTCTCTCAGGAGCGAGTTTCTCTCAGGAGCACGTCCTCTCACCCAGCAGTCAGACAGAGACTTCTGCCTCTAGGAAGCCTCCTTTTGAGCCTGGCATAGGGGCTAAATTAGCCAATCATAACATCAGAATTCTAAGCACCTGAGAGAGTGCAGACCTCCCAGAACATTGCTTTGTGCCCCTCTCAACAGAAATACCCCAGGTGGATAACTTTTACAGCCAGGACCTCCTCAGGTGCTCATAGCAAATTCCACCACGGAGTTTACAGAGGCTTACGGCTAGAGAAGGCATAGCAGGTAATTTACTACACCTCAAAACATAACATAAAATCTGACACATCTTTAAAACAGAGATTTTTATTTTCTTCAGGTTGATGACAATTATTAAATTTAAAAAGATATTATGGCTTACCAGAAGGCTGATGGTTCAAATCCACCAGCCACTCCTTGGAAGGAAGATTGGGCAATCCACTTCCATAGTGATACTCGACAGCAGTGGTTTTTTTTTTTTATCAGGTTGAGGAAGTTCCCTTCTATTCCTATTTTGCTGAAGTTTTTTTTTTTTTTTTTTTTTTTTGAGGGGGGGTTATCATCTTATTAAGTCTCAAAAATATTAATCAATGAATTAATTCAAAATATAGGTGAGTGCCTACTTTTTGCCAGTCATTGTCCTAAGAACTAAATAAAAAGTCTCTGAGTTTGAGGAGATTACCTTATAGTAGTAGAAGACAGATAATAAATAATAAATATTGAATATCTCAGATTGTGATAAGTTTTCGATAAAAGAATAAAAATTCATAAGGTGTGGAGAGTGATGAGGGAAGAATGCTATTTATTTTTATTTTAAATTATAGTTTGAGTGAAAGTTTACAAAGTATATTAATTTGTCATTCAACAATTTATATACATTTTGTTTCCTGACATTAGTAGCAACTCCCGAAATGTTTCAATATTCTTCATGTTCTCTGTTTCTCTTTGTCCTTCTTTCCCACCCCTTTCTGCCTTTTGAACTTTGTTTTTCAGCAAACAAGGCCCTTTTGTTTTCCTTCAGTTGAGTGAAGTAAGGAATACAATCTTCTCTGCTGTTATTATTCACTTATGGGCCTGTATATCATTTGGCTGAAAGTTGATCCCTGGGGGTGGTTTCAGTCCAGGTTTGAAGGATGTCTCAAAGACACAGTTTCAGAGTGTTCTGCTAGTCTCCATTGGATCAGTAAGTCTTGTCTTTTACATGTTTTTGAATTTTGTTCTATGTTTTTTCCTCCCCCTCTGTCCAAAATTTTCAATTATGATTCTGAACAGAGCAGTCAGTGGTGGTAGCTGGGCACGACCTATAGCTACTGGCCTCAGGTTCATAGAGGCTGGAATTTGGGTGATTTATTAATCTTTTGGAGTAAATCTTTCTTTGAGACTGGTTTTCTTCACTCTTCTGAGCTTCAGACAAGGAGAGACCAATATTGGCATCTAAGATGGCCACTTGTGGCTTTTAAGACTCAGTTCTATAGTAGGATGTAGAACATTATCTTTGTAGACCAAGTAATGCCCATTGATCTAATTGTCCCCCAAGACTGTGGTCCTGAGTATCTAAGCCCAGTGAGTCAATCTCTCAAGGTGTATGGATATAGCTAAGAAGTATTCATTATTCTTTTAAATTCTTTATCATATAGTTTCAATATGATTTTTTCTTCTGGAATATTTTTTGGGCAAGATTTTTGTCAGTTGCTTGAGCCACTTTATCCTGTTTTATGCATGTGTGTGTGTATGTACATTTGCAATTTGATGTTTTGTGTTTTCTTCAAGATATTGTGATGTTTTTGTATTTGCCAATTGCATATTGGTTTGGTTTACCCTGATTTTTTGTTTGTTTGTTTGTTGTTGTTGTTTTGGGGAAGGTGTGATATTCTGGTCACCATTTTGGCAGTACTGGGTTACTCACCATCTCTCTCAGTGGATTTGATACTGGGTGTGAGTGTGGGCTTGAGTTTCTGATCACTGGTCCTGCCGAGGAGCTGAGCCTGTGTTGACCACCAAATGTCATCTATTGAGTTCTGCCAGAACAGGTGGTAGCATACATCCAGTGGGTTCTGGGGCAGATGTGACAGGTATAGCTGGGTAGGTTTTCTGGCTTCTGGCTGATGGGGAAATAAAGAGAGAAAGATAAAAGGTAAAATGGAGGAAAATGAAGTAAAAAGAGAGGGAAGGCAAAATAAGTAGAAAGAAAAAAAATAGAAAATGACAAAAAAGAAAGGAAGAAGAAGAAAATAAATAAATGAAAGTGGTATAGCACCAGTGAAATTTGGATCATTATTCTAAGAATCAGCTCTGAGTTATGTGTGTAATAAGCTGAAGCAATGATGAGAATGTTAGTGGCTGAAATGGAATATAGAAAAGGTGCCTTAATGAAGAGGAATTTTGACAGGTAGAGTGAGTGTCAAAACAGTGATTATCTTGCAAGTTTGGGAAAGGATTTTTATGAATAAAACTTGATACTGGATATATTTTGCACTTGGAATATACAGATAAGACCATATGTAGATTGTGAGATTTAGAATAGACTATTCAATGATGACTTCAAGGTTTTTGGTCTAAAAAAATGACTAAAATTCAGTTGTTGAATCTCGGTGGGGAGGGTTATAAAGGAAGTTAACTGGGGATTCAATGAGCTCAGCTTTAGAAATATTGTTCCGAAACGCCTGCTAAACATATGGTGGAAATGTCAAGAAAGCAATTGGACATAAAATCTTGAGTTCATGTGGCACTCAGAGAAGAAGAGTATATTTATACACACATGCTCATGAAAATTGTTAATGGCAAACATGATTCTTTCTTCTCTGTACAACTGCGGTCTATATATGTTGATGAATATCCTAATGCCACATAGCTGGTAAGTTACAGAACTCTCAGCTTATCCAGCTCTGTCTGATAGAATACCCAATAGTCTTTCTTTGTTGTTGTTGTTGTTGTTGTTGTTGTTGTTACGTGCCGTCGAGTCGGACCGACTCATAGCTACCCCTCCTTGGGTTTCCGAGGCAGTATCACTACGGAAGTAGATTGCCCCATCTTCCTTCCGAGGAGTGTGGAGATTGAATACTCAAAATGAAAAAAAAAAAAGGCAGGAAAGATAACTTCTCAATTATATATCTGTTTTTGATTTTCTGGGAATCTGATATTTTATTTCAAAACAAACATTTTTAGTTCATTGTGTTAGTCAATGACAGTATTTATTAAACTGTGTCAGACATTCATTTAGAAATGGACAATTGTGTGGAGAAAAAGACAAACAATACGCCTGCCCTCAAGAAGCTTACCTTCTAGTGGGAGAATAAATAGGCAAACAAATGCAGGAAGAGTGAGTCATTTAGGATGCCAGTATGCACTTTTGTGTAATGTCAAGCATGAATACCAGTCAAAGAATGAGTGAAGATGAGTGGTCTGGAAAAACCTCTGCTTGAAAGATTGCTAACTATTAAAAAAGAACCATCTGTTTCTAGATTTCAGAGTAAATAAGGAAGAGAGAAAGGAAGGGAGAGGTATAGGAAAACCTGTTGTAGAAGGGCTAGACAGGAGAACTTTTCAGCCAGAAGGAAAAACAAAGAAAAAGATCCTGGAACAGGAGAGTTTCATCAGCTGGAATAGCTGGTACAGGGAAATTCAATTTTTTTCCTATTCATTATTTTTGAATAATTTAGTATCATTTCACATCTTTTTGCTCTATAGATTTTTTTTTTGTATCTCTGATAAGTACAAATTCCTTTACTAAATCCCACAGATACACACATCCAAGAAATATTATTCCAACTTGTGATCTTCAAAAACATTACCTTAATCTTGATTCCAGTAGTCTGAGATGGTTACAAACACTATAATTTCAAGATAGGTAAATTATGAGTCATGGAACTGAGAAAGTTGATGAGGGCCAGCAGAAAAGGGAGCTAAAATCTTTCTAACAGCTATGTTACATCAAGGGAGAAAATATTTGTTACCTATATAACCTTGGATCAAAACACATTCTTTTGAAATATTTATGGCATGTCACATTGCTCTCTGTGAAGTCCCTTTGCCAAATGAGGGTAATGAATTTCTTCAGGTTATCAGCAGGCAGACAGAATTTGTCTTTCCTAGATTATCCTAGGTCCCAAAATATGCCAAAATTTCTGGGAAAGTGCACTAGATTGAAATGCTTTCTTGGGGATTGATCAAATTTTTTCAACACTTTAGGTGTGTTTTGATTCTTAAACTTTTTAATAAATGTTTTATAATCTTTATCTCTGAGTACAGTACCAATTGCTGAATATGGTCTGATATAGTGCTGGAAGTTCAGTCCCTCAGGTTGGAAGGCACTCAGAATACACAGTGGCAGCAACAGTGGGCCTGAGCACACCCATGATTGTGACGATAGTTGTTCTGGTTACCAATACCGTTCTGACAAGAATATGTCACAAATGGGATGGCTTTAACAAACTGGAGTTCATTCTTTTATAGTTTGGAGGCTTTAAGACTGAGTTCAAAGTGACAGGCCCTAGGAGCTAGGTGAAAACCCCTCAACCTTGCACTTCAGCTCTGCCTCCTGCTTCCAGCCCACTGAAGCTGGAGGCTTTTGTTCACTCAGACAGCTGCTGGTTGCTGAGGCTGACAAGCCCAAGGGTGATAAGCAATAAGGCACAGTCCCAATGTTACCAAACCATATGGCAGGAAATTAATTCACATCTAATTAAAGTCTGTAGTGCTTAAGGCACTTGATTGCTAACCAGAAGGCTGGTGGTTCAAATCCACTAGCCACTTCTTGAAAGGAAGATGGGGCAATCTACTTCCATACTGATACTGCCTCAGAAACCCAAGGAGGGTCGCTATGAGTCAGGTCCGACTCGATGACACATAACAACAACAACAACAATAGATTAACTTAAAAAAATGTCTCAAGGTCTGGGGAGCATGGTAGGCTGCTGAACAACGACACTGCTACATGCAGCATTCAAGAGTGTCATAAGCTAGAGACCATTCCTAAATCTGTTTCTTACATGCAGGAAGCAGAACACATCCCTAAAGCAGCTACTCAGCTGCTCCCAGTAGATTCCACCATGGAGTTGATTACCAGTCTCATCATGGGGAATAGTACATCCAGCTGCCCAGCCACTCAACCAGGACCAGCCAAGTTGATACACGAACTTGACTACCACAATAGTGTAGGACCAGATGATGTCTTGGTTTGTCATACATGAGGTTTCTGTGAATCTGAGCCTATTCTATGAGAGCTAAAAATAACAACGTCAATTGAAAACATGAATCTGGAAAAATTAATTTCATGAGATAGATTGTTGGAAAGATTGAAAACATCAACATGTTAAACAGGGTACCTGATAAACCCATGGAAAACAGATATATTCTGCCCCTTCCCCCCCAAAAAAAAAAAACAACAGCAGAGGAGAAAAACCCATTGTCACTAAGTTTATTCCAACCTGTGAGACAGAGTAGAACTGCCCTGTTTCCAAGGCTCTTATCTTTATGAAAGCAGACTGTCATACCTTTCTGACACAGCATGGCTGGTGGGTTTGAACCATAAACCTTATGGTTAGCAGCGAGCATTTACCCACTGCCACCCACAGGGACCATTCCCTGGAGAAGGATATCATGCTTGGCAAAGTGGAAGGTCACCAAAAAAGACAAGACCCTCAAAGAGATGGATTGACATAGTAGCTGAATCATAGGCTGAAGCATGTTGGGGATCATGAGGCTGATTCCAGACCATGTGCTATTGTGCACAGGGGTGCTGTGAGTCACCACACTAACAGGGCACATGACAGATGGAGGCACATCCATTATTTCAGAGGTCAATGGGAATGAATTAACTCAAGTGGGAGTTTAAGTAGCTCAGGCACATATGCAGACCGTATTATCAATAATTTAAAAATAAAATATACATGTCAGTCCCTAACATGACATATATTTAAATATATTTCAAGCACTAAGTAGGAAAAGAAAAAGAAAAAAAAAATCAAGAAATCAAGAGACAGTCTATTTAGAACCTTCTAAGTTTTATAATTTATAAATTTAAGTTTTATAGTAATACAGAAAGATTTCTTAGTCTTAATTTGTGATTGAGAGAGTTTAAGCAAGTTTCCAAGTTTAAGGTAAGAACCAATGATAAATCTACGATACTGCATAGGCTCCAAGTATGGAAAATCTCTAATTCTTATGTGATTCAAATACAGCACAATTTCTCCCAAATGGAGGAGAAGAACTGTATTATTAAGTGCATTTGGGATGCTACTGTTCCAGTTCTCCCTTCAATTGTGTGTTACATTTGGGGAAAGAAAGGGAAAGTTATATAATGTTTAAATAAGTCATCTGTTATTTCCATGAATTTGCATGTCTTTTACAGAAATTGAAATATAATGACTTTGATGAACTTTTCTTTCTGTTTTATACAATGGCAGCCAGTTTCTTCAGAATTTGAGTCCAATTTACAGAAATGATTTATATGTTTCATTATCAATCATAAAAATAATTAAATAACTGATGATGAACTGCTTGAAGAAACTATTCATATATCCACATTAAGGACGTCAACAACTCACTCAAACATTCTGATGTTTCAAAGTTAAGTGAATCTTCACATTTAAAGAAAAGGCTATTCTTTTTGAAAAACGCCTGCAATTGTACCAAAGAGCTTTAAGAAACCAATAAAGAAACCAATTATATCTGAAATTTAAATTGGACTTCATAAACTCCTCAGTGTGTGTTTGGGGGTGGAATAAAAAGCCTGGTGGGGTGGAGAATAGCACCTAGAAAATGTTTTATTTCTAATAAAAAAATCAAACTTTATAAAGGTTTTCTTCTGGTCAAACACTGGGAGTTTGCTATTACACTCTCTTCTAGATTTGCCAAGACAAAAGCTGAACAAAATAGATTTTCCTTTGAGGAAAAAAAAAAAAAAAAAAAAAAGCAAGAGAAGGGTAGATAGCGCTGCATGGAAAAGACGTCTACAGCTTTGGGGAAAAAAAAAAAAGCAAAAATTGATTACCTTTCAAGATTAACATATATTGAAAAGAATTGTAAATGGCAGGAGTATATAGTAAAGCTTCACTTCCCTTAAAATTTGAAAAAAATATATTAGTAAGTGTTTATTTATAGTATTGCTTAGATGAATATGTAGTAATACATTACTTTTTCTTTTGTCTATCAAAATCATAATATTAAATTTTTTGAAGTTTGTGCTTCTTAGAACACATAAGGATTAATAACTCCTTTGTCTGTGACACCAACACAGTTTGTAAGTTTCTTTCACCTTTCATTGCCCTGCTGCATCGGTTGCCAGATATATTCTGGACAGTTTTATCTAAATCTTTCCTACCCAGCTTTTGATTTTGTAGTTTCATTTCCTTTCATTCAAACCAGCAAATCCAAACACACTGCCATCAGTTGATTCCGACTCATAGTGAACTCCAGTGGGTTTTTAGGCTGTAAATCCTTGTGGAAGTAGATTGCCTTATCTTTCTCTGGCAGAACACCTGGTGGTTTGAACCACGGCCCTTTTGGTTAGCAGCCAAGTGCCTTCCCCACTCTACCACGAGAGCTCCAAGCAACTTAAAATTTAAGAAAAGAATAATACTGGATTCTAAAGCTCCTGTCTATCCTGATGTTAAAGGTTTATATATGTTGCTATGCTGTTGAACCTGTGCCACCAGTAGGACCAATGCCATGAGGGTCATGTATGGTGAATAATTTTTAGCCAAGCTTCCAGATAAAGATAAACTAAGAAGAAGGGGCTGGGGATCCACATCAGAAAATTAGGCAACGAAAACTCAGTGGGGCACAACGGAATAACGTCTGATACCATGCTGGAAGATGAGCTCCTACGTTGGGGGCACTCAGAGCACATGTGACCACAACAACGGACTTGAGCATACCAATGGTAATGAAGATGGGGCAGGGCCAGGCAACATCTGGTTCTGTTGTGCACGCTGTCACTATGAGTCAGAGCAGACTCCATGGCAGTAGCTAACACCATGAAACTGGTTATAACCTGCATATTCTTTCAATTCAGACATTCTTTCCTTCAGGATGCAAACGATTGATGATCCATATAATGTTATGAGTTGTCCTGGTCTAAGACTTGGCATGTGAATTCTGAACTTTCTCATTTTGGCAAAGTCAGAAAAGAAATGGGCTGGGCATTACCAGATGACTTTGAGCTTTGAAAAAAAATTCACCTCGTTCCAGGCTTTAAAGCAGAGCAAACTCCTGACTGGTCCAGCCAGCTGCTAAGCTGTAATGGAAGATGCAGAGGTTCCTAGATAATTGCTTTGTATCCTTGTAAAACATCTAGAGGAATAGGCAGTTAATTACTCTCTACGTTCAATCACTTTACTTCACTGGTGGAGACAAAAATTATCTAACACTGAAAATGGAAAGAAATTCCTTTTAACCAGGAAGGACTTGGTCTGTGTAAAGTAAGCTTTGAATCTTTATTTCAGATATAAAACAAAATATGCTCAATAGCTGAGTCCAAGCATAGTTAATATGACGTATGACATATTTGAGTCATATCAAACCACACTTACCTTCCGTTTATTTGTTTATGTGCTTTGCACATCTTATTGTTCATAATACGTTGAAGTGCATAATTGGCTGATGTTACCATTCTCATGCCAATCCCCAAAGACAAATCAAGATCAGATTTATAAAGATACTGATGAAAAAAAGGTAATAGAGATAAAAACTGAAAAAGATAAAAAAAAAAAAAATGGTATCCAACAACACAAGAACCAACTTATGACCAAGTCATCAAAATGAAACCAGGAATTACCTCTACCTGTATTGATCTTATTACCTTTATACCAAAGTGGGAGTAAACAAAAAACATGTACATTAAAAATGATCTGTGAAGAACTTGGTAGTTTTGTTTTCCCTCTTCTTTCTCTCAAGGTTTCAAAGGTTGGTAAAGACAGTTATTACACAGAACGTTTCCCGTGTCTATCTCACATAAAGGACTATTTGTTTGTTGTTTGTTCAATTGGTAACCAATTGACCACAGACAAATAGTTTTGTAAATTTGAAAATACATATACTGAAATTTTGCAGTTATCAGAAAGCATTCCAGAAATTTCTAAATACTCACTCTCAAACTCTAAATTTATGTTGAGTGACAGACTATGAACAGTTGGCAAACCATATCTCACAACACACTTATTCACACTGCCAGAGAGGATTGTAGTTATATTGCTTGTGCCTATTTCCCCCCTAGGATAATGAGGGCCTGGAGATCTTGAGTGAAGTTTTGTGTCTTAGTCTCTGCAACCATAATAATACAATATTGGCTGGGACAAAATTGTTGTTATCTGGTGCTGTTGAGTCGGTTATGACTCAGCGATCCTATGTACAACAGAACAAAACAGTGCCTGGTCCTGCACCATCCTCACAATTAAGCCCATTGTTGCAGTGACTGTGTCAATCCGTCTTGTGGAAGGTTTTGCTCTTCTTCACTGACCAGCTGTTTTACCAAGCATGATAGCCTTCTTCAGGGACTGGTCCCTCTTGACAACACGACCAAAGTAGGAGCAGGGAAGTCTCGCTATCCTCGCTCCTAAGAAGTATTCCTGCTATTCTTCATCCAAGACAGATTTGTTTGTTCTTCTGGCAGTCTGTGGTATGGCTTGTGTTCCCTGCCAACATCAAATTCAAATGCATTAATTCTTCTTTGGTATTCTTTATTCATTTTCTAGCTTTTGTCATGCATATGAGGTGATTAAAAAAACCATGGCTTGAGTCAGGGAACATAGTAGGTGACTAATAAATATTGGTGAGTTGAAAGTGTGACTGTGAAGATCTATCAATCCTTTCAAAATGCCTGAGAATCCCTGATTTTCCTGTCAAGAGCCAGGTCAGCAGGGTCAAGTATCACTCTATTGCAGAAATAACAAATACTGTCATATAGCTACTCCCTTTCCCACATTTCATACATCTCAAGAACACTTAGAATTAAAATAGCTTTCAACCTTGAAAGCACAATTGTAGATACAGTGGGAGAACCAGGCTGTGCATAAGGAAAGGGCTTGTTCAGTCAAGGGTGATGCTTGTAATAAGTACACATAGGGTGTGTTTTAGACTGAAGTTGGACAGCACAGGTCCCTTTCTGTCAAATAGACACACTGATACCTACTTTAAAGCAGTATTGTGAATAATTAGGGATAATCTACTGAAAGCATGTCCCGTAGTGTGCACCACATATTGAACTGTAATTAAGTCATTAATATTATTAATGAAATTTGTTATGACACTATGTGCCAATTGTTCACCAATTCCAAAGTCATGAAATATGTATCTGCAAACTCCTTTAAGAACAAAACCCAATTAACTGAGTGATGAAGAAAGGGTCATTTTTATCCCTCACCTCTACCCCCAAATAAAAAGGAGAAATAGGGAAGTTGCTGTAAGGCTACATGAACCCATGGTATGTCAGAAAGGTACATGGATAGCAACAATAGTAATCAAAGCAGTAGATTTAAACTGGCAGAATTTAGAGGAGAAAATGATGCTGTAGGTCATCTGATCTCACGGTTAATTACACTGACTTCTTAACCTTGCCTTAGCTTGACACATTAGCAAACATCTGAACCCATCAGGAATTTCATTTTTACCAAGAATTTTTTCCCCCCAGAAACTATAATGAGTACTAATCAACAATCATATTTTAATAGTATCTTCATAGTGGTTTTCTGAGGCAGCATGAATAATTGCATACCATCTGTATCACTGACTTTCATAATAAGCCTCAGCTACTGAATTGAAAACTAAACGTGCTAATCTATTCACTGCACTGAGCTCATACATGAAATGCAAGAGAATGTGAGAGAAGTTATCCATTCATTTACATAGTCTTTTAAAGTTTTCTTCTATTCTATAGTAAAGCTTTTCAGTCTGTCACTTCCCCCTCCAACCACCAATATGGTGAGTACTCACCTAGTCTCACTGCCCTCAATTGTGGACCCATAATTTAAAATATTTTTTGACTCACAGGGGAAGGGAAACTTAATGGTTAGCTACAATTTTCTCCTGGAATAAATGTGTCTGCATTGTAGAACTTTAAACCACTCTGAGCAATTTTCTATTTCTTCACTCCAAGGAGACTGTAATTGTCAAGGTCAAGAAGCTGAAGGTCAAGTATCCAGGCATAGTGGTGAATGAACACTGTAAAATTACCTACCTCTTTATGTAGTACCTTCCTCTATTTAGGGCTATTAGTCCTTCCATATTATGACCACAAAATTGATATAGCATTAAGAAAAAAGCAGTCATTTTTATAAAATTTGTTCACTTTTACACTTTAAAGTGATAAAAAGTCCCTCTTTCCTGGGAGTAAATATGCTTCTAGTGCATCTCTCCCAGAAAGCAGGAAGATCATGCTCAGAGTGAACAGTGTTTGTGGATCTAAAAAATCCTTTAAGCTGCAAAGTACAAAGACTAGGTATTATGATCCTGTGATAAAAGGATCAAATGCAGGACTTCTCCAAGGGGATTTGGGGCAGAGAACTGTCAAGGACTAAACTGAAAGGCAGAACCAACAGAATGCTTAGAGGATTGAGCTAATGATAGGCAACTCCCTTATGCAGAATGACTAAACTGATTTCTACCTGCGCATTTTGAAGATACATCTTCTCTTCCTTCACCCAAAAATGATTAGAGAAAGGAAAAATCCTTTTTTTATAGTACATTTATTCAAAATGATTCAGTGTATTTGGATTCAAGAAAGTTCAGGTTCAATTCTAAGCTGGGCGACCTTGGAAAAGTTTTTATTTTTATTTTTTTTCTTTTTCAAATTTAAGTTCTCTGACTTGTAAAAGGGTGATAATTATTGTTGTTGTTGGTAGGTGCCATTGAGTTGGTTTTGAATCATAATGACCAATGCACAGCAGAATGAAAAATTGCTGGGTCCTGTGCCATCCTGCAATTTTTGCTTTGATTGAGCCCATTGTTGTAGCCACTGTGTCAATTCATCTTGTAGAGGGTCTTCCCCTTTCCACTGATCCTCTACTTTACACAATATGATAGCCTTCTCCAGGGACTGGTGCATTCTTATAACATTGCCAAAGTGCAGGAGACATATAGTCTGGCCTTTCTTACTTTGGCTGGTACTTTCGTACTTTGGCTGTGCATTTTCTGAGATACACTTGTTACTTCTTCTGACAATGCATGGCATTCTCAGTGTTTTTTTTTTTTTTTTTTTTTGCAACAACAAAAATGAAATGCCTCAATTCTTCTTCCTCTTCCTTATTCATTGTCCCAAGGCTTGGGTCAGGAGCACGCTAATTTTCAAAGTGACATCTCTCTCTTTAACACTTTAAAGAGGTCTTTCACTGCTGATTTGCCTAGTGCAATATGGTCTTCTAATTTCTTGACTACTGCTTCCATGGGCAACAATTGTGGAACCAAGTAAAATGAAATCCCTGACAACTTAAATCTTTTCCCTATTGATCATGATGATGCTTATTGGTCCATTTTTGAGGATTTTTGTTTTCTTTATGTTGAAGCATAATCTATACTGAAGACTGCAGTCTTTGATCTTCAGCAGTAAGTGCTTCAATTCTTCTTCCCTTTCAAGGTTGTGTTATCTACAAATCATATGTTGCTAATGAGTCCTTCTCCAATCCTGATGCCATGTTCTTCTTCATATAGTCCAGCTTCTCAGATTTTCTGCTCACCATACAGATTGAATGAGTATGGTGGAAATATATATTTCTTACATACAGCCTTCTTGATTTTAATCCATGAAGTGTCCCCTTGTTCTATTCCAAGGACTGTCTCTTGACTATGCACAAATTCCTCAGGAACACAGTTAAGTGATGTGGAATTTCCATTCTTCACAATGTTATCAATAATTTGTTATGATCCACACAGTCAAGTGTCTTTGCATACTCAGTAAAACACACATAAACATCTTTCTGCCATTCTGGTGATAATTATGTTGTTTTTAGTGCCATCTAGTTGGGAGCTCTGGTAGCCTAGTGCCTAATACACTTGATTGCTAACCAGACATCTGGCAGTTCAAACCCACCAGCCACTCCTCCAAAGGAAGGTGAAGCAATCTACTTCCGTAGTGATACCGCCTCATAAACCCAAGGAGGGGTCTCTATGAGTCAGGTCCAACTCGATGGTACATAACAACAGTTGGCTCTGACTCATAGAGACCCTATGCACAACAACAAAACAGTGCCTGGTCTTGCACCATACTCACGATGCTTGGCCCATTATTGAAGCCCCTGTGTCAATCAGTCTAATTGAGGGTTTTCTCTTCTTCATTGACCCTCTACTTAACCAAGTATGCTATATGCTTGTCCAGCGAATGATCCCTTCCAACAACAGGACCAAAGTAGATGAGATGAAGTCTGGCCATTCTCACTTGTAATGAGCATTTGGCTGCAGTTCTTCCAAGACTGCTGTTCTTTGTACCTAGCCACTCTAACAGAAATGCCACAAATGGGATGGCTTGAAGAAACAGGAGTTTACTCTCTAACAGTTTGGAGGCTTTAAGTCCAAGTGCAAGTGCTAAGTTCTAGGGGCTGTGTGAAAGCCTCTCAACCTTAGGCTTCAACTTGCCTCTTACTCCCAGCCCACTGACCCTTTAGGCTTTTCTTCACTCAGACAGCTGCTGGATGCTGACACTGACAAGCCCAAGGTTGACAAGTAAAAAGGCACAGTCTTGATGTTACCAAACCACATGGCAGGCTATTAATTTGAGTGCACTGAAAGACCAAAGATCAGCAGAGCACGGCAGGCTGCTGAACAATGACACGGCTACATTCAGGGTTCAAACATGTCATAAGCTAGAGACCAATCCCAAATCTGTTTCTTACATGCAGGAAGCAGACCACATCCCTAAAGCAGCTACTCAGCTGCTCGCAGTAGATTCCACCATGCAGTTGATTACCAGTGTCATCATGGGAATACTACATCCAGCTGCCCAGCCACTCAACCAGGGCCAGCCAAGCTGATACATGAAATTGACTATCACAACTGCTTTATTTTATTTATTTATTTTTTGTTTATTTTGTTGCAGTCCATGGTAGTTTCAATATTCTTAGACAACACCACAATTCAAAGGCATTAACTCTTCTTTGGTCTTCCTAATTCTTTGTCTAGCTTTCACATGCATATGAGGTGATTGAAAATACCATGGCTTAGGTCAGGTTTACTTTAATCTTCAAAGTGACATCTTTGCCTCTTAACACTTCAGAGAGGTCTTTTAATAGCAGATTTTCCCAGTACATTACAATGATTTCCTGACTGCTGCTTCTATGGGTGCTGACTCTGGATCTAAGTGAAATGAAATCCCAAACCCACTCACTCTTTTCACAGTTTATCATGATGTTGCATATTGATCCAGTTGTGAGGATTTTTGTTTCTATTATGTTAAGACTGAAGACTGT
>NW_006922502.1:210853-212357 GCF_000298275.1 Orycteropus afer afer | reverse complement strand
CAGTCATGTGATCCATCATGGGAACCACCACTCACAACTGGAGTCCAGCCAAGTTGACACATCTTCAACTATCACATAAATAGTGTCAATAAATAGCTATTATTATCTTTTGAAGAGAAAAAGAAAATTTTCTCTGGAGACATTGCCTCTTCTGGACTTACCTGGCTTTATGCTATCTGCAAACAGTGCTTTCAGTTCTCATCAGCAGAAGGAGCTGCATATTCCGTTTCCACTGGGTGTAAAATTGCTACCATCAGCAGTATTTCACAACTTACTGAAGCAATTTCTAATGAAGCTGCAAGATGTTTGTCTATAATAGATAAGAAGGCCACTTTCATTATTTCATGAGTCTCTACAAACATAAGCTCAGATGGATGTATCTTGCACCTTTCCAAAGTTCCTGTAAAAAGGAGAAACTGCAAGGAGCTGGTTCTCTCTTTTGGTGAACATTCCATGGTGATTCCAGCTGTTACAGACTCCTTCACATCTCTCCTTAGACAACATAGATCCCTCAATAGACATCATGCCATGTGTAAGTACAGAGTCTGTCTGATATTATGAATTTTCTGGTGTCTCAGTAGTTAAAATGGTTGTATGTTAACCAAAAGGCCAGTAGTTTGAACCCATTAACTGCTTTGCAAGAGAAAGATGTGGCAGTCTGCTTCTAAAAATCCAGGTGTGGAATTTGCTCTGTAAATTTTCACCCAAATCACAATTAGAAAGAAAAAAAAAAGTATGTAAAGAATCCAAGTGTGAAACTGCTAGGGTGACTCTACTCTGTCATGCAGGGTCAATATAGGTTGGGTTCAAATCAGTACCAATGATTCCATTTGCTTGTTTTTTTGACCAATCATTTTATTTTCCAGTAAAGTTTGTTGAACTAATTGTGATCATTAATATCATCTCATCCTTGTCAAAATCACCATCATCATCATTGCTTCTAGCAACAATCATGCTGGTTCCCTATTCGTAAAGGCCCATGGACATCAGAAAGAAATGCTGCACAGTCCTGTGCCATGTTCCTGATTGGTTTGGGAATGGACCATTGCAACTCATAAGGTTTTATTGGCTGATTTTCAGAAGTAGATTGCCAGCCTTCCTTCTAGTCTGACTTGTCTTGAATTTCTACTAAAACCAGTTCAGCATCATAAAAATATGCAGTCCTTTACTGACTGATGAATGGTGACTATGAGTAATGTGCATTGTCCAGGAAAAACAAAAAACCTAGGTCTCCCACATGAATGATAAGAATTTAAAATGGAACAAACTGTAGTACTAAAAATAATGTTTTAAACATGAGGAGACGAATAGAAACATGTAGCTTGTCTTTCCTGCCCTCCAACTCTTGATACATTAATTGGTTATAGTACACAATAATACAACATTACATAACTGCTTATGTCTTGGTAATGTTGTTGTTGTTGTTGTTGTTATGTGCCGTCGAGTCGGCCCTGACTCATAGCGACCCCTCCTTGGGTTTCCGAGGCAGTATCACTACGGAAGT
>NW_006922502.1:209494-210253 GCF_000298275.1 Orycteropus afer afer | reverse complement strand
GGAGACTGAAATGAGTGTTACAAATGTTACAAAGCAGCACGTGAATGGATTGTTGAATGTAGAACCTTTTTTTTTTTTTTTTCCTGTAAACTTTTACCCCAATCACAAAAACAAAATAAACTAAATAGATAAAGGGTGGACATGTAAGAATGTAGACAGGAAAGGTGAATGCTAATTCAACTTCTAATCGCTCTTTAGGTGATTTCATCCAGTTCTGGAGCTATAATTATTATCTATCAACAGAAAACCTGAAATGTAGGATGCTATCATTTCCTGACTTCCCAATTCCTTTATTTATCTGTCTATTTAACAAAGCCATTTCACTGCCAAACAGATAATGCAGACCATACTAAGGGATGGATTGAGACAATGGCTACAGTGAATGACTCTAGTATAAAAAGGATGGTGCAGGACTGGGCAGTGTCTTGTTATGTTGTACTTAGGGTCACTGCGAGTTGGAATGGACTTAACGGCACCTAACAACAAAGCATACTGCGTATTTTTAAGGACAGGAACTGGGAATGTGACCATAAGATGATGTAGAATGATCTAGAGTAGTGGTAGTAAAGATGGAAGAAATTAAACATATCCAACATGTATTTTAGAGTGAAACACATATGTAATGTCATATGTAATAAGTACGAGTGGCTCCGGGGCAGTTTTTCACTTGGGAGAGGTTCTACTTTAAGGCCTGAGTGCGAAGTAGATGGGCTTGTGGCTCAGAGGCTGCTTTTCACTTGAGGGACGCTCTATTTTAAG
>NW_006922502.1:196901-204699 GCF_000298275.1 Orycteropus afer afer | reverse complement strand
GACATCATCCATGAAGAAAGCAAGAGGTCATTAAAAAGACAGGAAAGGAAGAAAATACAAAAAATGGATGTCAGAAGAGACTGAAACTTGCCCTTGAATGGAGAGTAGCTAAAGCAAACGGAATAAATTACCAGATAAAAGAGCTGAACAGAAGATTTCAAAGAAAAGCTTGACCTGACAAAGCCAATTACTATAATGAAAAGTTCAAAGATGAAGAGTTAGAAAACCAAAAGGGAAGAACACACCTGGTATTTCTCAAGCTGAAAGAACTGAGGAAAAAACTTAAGCCTTGTGGTGCAATATTGAAAGATTCTGTGGGCAAAATATTGAATGAAGTAGGAGGCATCAAAAGAAGATGGCAGGAATACAGAATCATTGTACCAAAAAGAACTGGCTGATGTTCATCCATTTCATGAGGTGGCATATGATCAAGTACCAATGGTACTGAAGGAAGAATTCAATGCTTCACTGAAGGAATTGGCAAAGACCAAGGCTCCAGGAATTGATGGTATACTCACTGAGATGTTTCAACAACCAAATGTCCCTCTGAAAAAACTCTGCTATGACAAGTGATTTGGAAGACAGCTACCTGGCCAACTGACTGGAAAAGATCTATATTTGTACCCATTCCATAGAAGGGTGATCCCACACAATGTGGAAATTATCAAACAGTATAATTAATATCACATGCAAGTAAAATCTTTTTGAGGATTATTCAAAAATGGTTTCAGCAGTATATTGACAAAAAGCTTCCAGAAATACAAGCTGGATTCAGAAGAGAATGTCAAACAAGGGATATCATTGCTGATGTCAGACGGATGTTGGTGCAAACCAAAGAATACCAGAAAGATGTTCATTTATTTCTTATTGACTATGCAAAATAATTCAATTGTGTGGATCATAACAAATTATAGATAACATTGAGAAGAATGGGAAGTCCAGAACACTTGATTGTACTCATGAAGAACTTGTATACAGATCAGGGGACTGCCATTCAAACAGAACAAGGGGAGACTGCATGGCTCCAAATCAAGAAGGGAGTGCATCAAGCTTGTATCCTTTCACCATACTTATTCAAATTGTGTGCCAAGACCAATTCTTTTTGGTACAGTGATTCTGTGAATTCCTTCTATCTTCTTTCGATATTTCTTGCATCATTCAATATTTTGCCCATAGAATCTTTCAACATTGCAGCTTGAAGATTTTTTTCTTCAGTTCTTTCAGTTTGAGAAATGCCAAGTGTGTTCTTCCCTTTTGGTTTTCTAAATCTGGGTCTTTGGACATTTCATTATAATAATTGACTTTGTCTTCTGGAGGTGCTCTTTGAGATCTTCTGTTCAGCTCTTTTATCTGGTCATTTCTTCTATTTGCTTTAGCTAGTCTACATTGAAGGGCAATCTTCAGAGTCTCTTCTGACTTCCATTTTGGTCTTTTCTTTATTTCTTGTCTTTTTAGTGACCTTTTGCTTCCTTCATGGATGATGTTCTTGATGTCATCTCTCAATTCCTCTGGTTTCAGTCATTGGTGTTCAGTGCATCAAATCTATTCTTTAAATGGTTTCTAAATTCAGGAGGGATATAATCATGGTTATGTTTTGGCTCTTGTAGGTTTGTAATTGTTTATGGCTTCAGTTCGAACTTGCATCTCAGCAGTGATGGTGTGTTCAACAATCACCTCCTGGCCTTGTTTTGGCTGAAGATATTGAGCTTCTCCATCACCTCTTTCCACAGATGCAGTCGATCTGATTCCTGTGTACTCTCTCTGGCACAGTCTATGTGCGTGGCCACCATTTATGTTGTTGGAAAAAGGTATTTGCAATGAATAAGTCATTGGTCTTTCAAAATTCTGTCATGCAACGTCCAGCATCATTTCGTTCTCTAAGGCCATATTTTCCAACTACTGGTGATGATTCTTTGTTGTTTCCAAGTTTTATTTTCTAGTCACCAGTATAATCAACACACCTTTGTTTGCATGTTTGGTCAATTTCAGATTGCAGAAGTGGATAGAAAAATCTTCAATTTCCTCATCTTTTGTTTTGGTGGTTGCTGTGCAGAATTGAATAATAGTACTATTAAAAGGTTTTCCTTGAAGGCATGTGATATTATCCTATCACTTACAGTATTGTAGTTCAGGACAGACCTTGAAACATTATTTGTGATGATGAATGCTGTGCCATTCCTGTTCAGTTTCTTGCCCAGCATAGTAGACCATATGGTTGTCTAATCCAAAATGGCCAAAACCAGTCCATTTTAGTTCACTATTGCTTAGGATATCAATCATTATGCATTCCATTTCATTTTTGACAACTTCCAATTTTCTTAGATTCATACTACATATATTCTATTTTCTGATTATTAGTGGATTTTTTGCAGCTGTTCCTTCTTTTTGAGTTGTTCCACATCAGGAAATGGAGGTCCAAAATGCTTTATTCCATCCACATCTTCAGGTTGACTTTATTCTGAGGAGGCAGCTCTTCCTCAATAGTATTTTGAGTGTCTTCTGATCTGAGAGGCTCATCTTCTGGCACTGTATCAGACATGTTTCACTGCTACTCATAAGATTTTTACTAGCCAATTCTATGAGTAATAGATGTCCCCTTCATTCTTCCAAGTTATATATATTTATCTATCTATATCTCTATCTATATATCTAGGTGCGTATGTATGTATGTACATTGCTACTTAAAAACATCTCTCCAGTTTAAAACTTTGATTGAGAGAAAGAAGAAAGGGGTCCAATATCAAAGGCAAAAGAAGTAAACTTTCCGAAGTCTATTTAGGCTTCTGTACTGAGTGATATTTTTCACAACTTGGTGAATTCCTGTTTTCCACTTACATATAATATTCTAGATAGGGGTTAGCAACATAGGCATAGTAAGTGTCTTACCTTACAAATACAATCTGTGGCCTATTGTGACAGAGCTTGCAGTTGGAGGTTTTCCTGAGGTGACATCACAGTTGCCTGCTCTGAGAAAATTTGTCTGATTACAACTGCCATTATTACAGTGAAAACAACCAACATGGACTGAGAACAAGAGCAATCCTCATTCACCTAAGACATATGTGATTCTGTGTGGGTAGAGAAAGAGGCCAATGGTGACTGATGTTAGACTTCTCATGTTATCTGGTGAATAGAAATTGAGCCTCATTATATAGTATGATTAAATTAAATTATTAATTAGCTAAGTTAATTTTTTTAAAAAAATATTCCTTGTACCCAGCACTTTGATCATCATAAGGTTGCAATGGTATATCATGTAGAACAAACACATACACTTGGAATTTATAGGCTAATGAGGCTCTCTCAAAATTATTTTTATCTAGTGGCTCTAATCCCCCAAACCTCACATTTACTATTCTATATTTGTTTAAGGAGACGTCGTGGTCCAGTGGTTGAGCACTGGACTGCTAACTGAGAGGTTGGCGATTTGAATCTACCAGCCTCTCCTCAGGAGAAAGATGTAGTAGTCTGCTTCCACAAAAATTAGAGCCTTAGAAACCCTATAGGGTAATTCTAGTAGGCCCCATAGAATCACCGTGAGTCAGAATTGATTTGATGGCAAGGAGTTTGGTTTTTTGGTTTTATATTTCTTTAATCAATAATACACTATTTTTCAGTTAGCATATCCAGTAGTTACTTCAGTAACTACTAACTAAAACTTTTCGCTCAGATTTTAAGATTATCACTTATCTAGTTTTTCATTATACAGCTTTTTTTTTTTCCCCCACCTCATAAAATCACTCTAAAAAAGAACTGGTTTCCATGCTCAAAATTTTCATTCTATTTAAGCAAATTGTTTTCTTATCTTCTAGGTTAACTTGTAATTAATCTAGGTTATTTTAATCAGCCTGGAATACCAATTATGTAAGACAAATCCATTATGTGAGATGTTTGTTGTAACTTAATCTGAATTTTTTATTTTGTTTTAAATTGTATTTTTTTTCACTTGTTTGTGGACATGTAGAATCAAATAAAAGTGCTCAAATAAAATTTTCTGTGCTACATTGTTGCAGTAATGGTCCCAATTTATTCATGCTTCCCTGTAGACACATGTCCAACAGACACTTCCCACACTGATTATGAGCTTGATCAGTAACTTTTTTTTGGTCAAAAAAGACAGTAATGAAAGTTATATAATCAGAAACATGAAAAGAGATTTTCTTTTGGGTTTTGTGTCACCATGTAAACTAGGTCAAGCTAAAGAATTGGAAGATGAAAAGCCACTGTGAATAAAATCCAGGACCCCTGGGTGATAGATCCCAGATGACCTGGCAATGACCTGCGAATGCTGGATTGAAACTCAGCCAAGATCAACCACGCTGGGCACAAATCAGCAGAATTACTCTGCCGAGCCTAGCCCAATTACTAACTCTCAGAATTGGGAGCTAAATTAATGGCTATTTTGTGCAGCTACTATATGGAGGTGGTTTCCTATGCAACAAAAACTAAATGACACAGAGTCCAAGAATTGTTAAGTGTTTAGAAAATACAATATGGTGAAGGAAATTAAAAAATATAATGGTGGAAATTTGATTGCTACCATGGTTACAAACTCTATCATCTTGGCTCTTCAAATATAATCAGAAAATAGCTCAGATTACAGTATTAGGAAAATCAAGTAAAGTCAAAACTCAACTCTATCCCTCACCCTGGTTAGGACATATGGTTAGGACTAATAGGACCTGGGTTGGAAGTAAATAAGTGAACATAATTACTCTCAACTATTTCCCCACCCTGGATAAGACAAATAGGACCCCGGCTGGAGACAGATAAGCAAGCACAATAAGCTCAGTTCCTTAGGAACTGAATGGAATGAAAAGCTGATTTGCACATTTTTTTCTTGCTATTCCCCTAGAAACAGGTGTTAAACGTTAATGTGTCTTAGAAAACAACTCGAAAATTAACTTTGGCCCCTGCGCATGCATGTCGGGGTGTGCAGGACCAAAGTTGCTGGGAACTGACATTCTCCCCTCTGCCTAAGCCCTGATCAGCTGATGACAGGAGTCAGGTATGACTCATCCAGTGTGCAAGCACGCTGCATTAGAAATAACTGTCCTTTTAAACTGAGGCTAAGGAAATTGCAGTCAGTCGTCAACTATCTCATGCCCAAATTCCTGAAATTTTTATGAACATGTATAACCATCTCTCCTGAAACTTACAAAAAACTATAATTTGATTTAGATTTGGGGAGTCAGATCTGGGCCGAAAGAACCCTGTCTCTTTGCTTTTGCCACTTTGCCATAAATAATTTTCTCTCCTTTCAATCACTTGGTGTGTAAACTATTTTGGCCTGACTGCACACCAGGCAGGGACCCATGTTTGGTCCTATTTTATTAGGATTTGCATATTTTGTTGCATTTATTTAATGTTTTTAGTAAAACAAAAGCTGAGGAATAGTTTATTAAAATCTAATCTTGTATCCCTTTGAAAGTTTAACAGTTCTCATGAAAGGCATTGTGAAAAATGAAAAGAAGAAATTCTCACTATTGTTCTTAGTATTTGTTTTTTATGATATGTAATCAACAAAAATAATGTTTAAATATTTTCATATTTTACTTCTTTATTAATTAAGTTTTCCCTGTAGCTCTGGATTAGCAACTGTTGTTTAGTTTTTTTTTTGTTTGTTTGTTTTTCTGTTGTTTTTGGTTTCTCTTGTCATTTAGTTGACTCTGAAAAGGCTTTAAAATAAATTATAGAACATCTTCATATCTTATGTCTTCAAAATAAATGCCAAAAGCCATTACTATTTTAGGAGTTTTTGTTTGTTTGTTATTTTTTAAATTTTAGTTACTAAGAAAACCATCGTATTTTAACATTTTTCCATGTTTAAAAATATTCTAAAATGTACAGGAAACTAATAATAAAACAAAAAAATAAATGGTAAAATTTTGAACTCTCAATGAGGAATTTTACTCTTTTATGTATATAGAAGGTATATAAACAATTCTGAAGGAGTCAAGAAATCAAAGTACTGCATTGGGCAAATTTGCTGCTAATGGCTTCTTTAAAGTTTTAAAAAGCAAACATGTTGTCTTAAGGACTAAGGTGTGCCTGACCCAAGTTACAGTATTTTCAATAGCCTCATATATATGAAAACTGGACATGGAATAAGAAACACTGGACTAAAAATGGTGCATTTGAATTCTAATATTGGTGAAGAATATTGAACAGACCGTGGACTGTGAAAAGAATGAACAAGTCTGTCTTGGAAGAAGGACAGCCAGAATGCTCCTCTAGAAATGAGGATGGTGAGATATCATCTCACATTCCTTGGGTATGTTATCAAGAGGAATTATTCCCTGGAGAAGGACATCAAGTAGATTGTCATCAAACAAGAGGTAGACCCTCAATGAGATGAGATGAGTTCATTCAGTGACTGCAACAATCGACTATAACGTAGAAAGATAGTGAGTATGGTGCAGAATTGAGCTGCATTTTCTTCTCTTGTACACAGGGTAGATATGAGTCAGAACTGATTTCACAGCACCCAATAGCAACAACCTCAGAAGGACAATTGGGCAGTCTACTTTTGTAGAGATACCGCTTCAGAAACTCATGAAGGGGTCATTAGAAGTCACAATCAACTAGATGACAGTGAGTTTTTTTTATGTTTTTGTTTTTGTTTTTTAACAGCAACAACAATATAAAAAAATGCAGATACACAGTAAAGGTCTGGCTATTTGAAACCAAATAGCATATTTTAGGGTAAATCTAAATTCTTAATTGTCTTGGTTTCCCAAATGAATTTCTTAAAGATTATTCAGCATTGGTATTCAATTATATGTAAGAATACTTCTGAGGTGTACTTTTAAGAATTAATGCATTTCAAGCAATTAGAAGCAATATATTTCATTGAAAGGATAAATACATTGCCAAAACACACTGCCAATGCAGTGCTTTAATTAAGTAAAGCTCATTTTTGTTACAAACTCATCAACTGCCAGGATTTGTAAATTCTACATCAATTTTCAAGTAATACATTTTGAAAATATTAAATTTAAAAGAATATTTTTTCTTTATTATTCTGCGTTTCTTAAAATTTTTCTTAATCCTATAGTGAGTCAACAAAATATATATTTTAAAAAAGATTTTTGTATAAATAAAAGTTTGATTCCATACTTTTGAATTTGCAGTTATAGTAACAGCACTGTGGAATAATAGATTCCAAGAGCAGCATTCCATTGTATTTTTAGGTATGTACGTATATCAGTATATTGCCAAGGAACTTCTAGAAATTCAGGCTGGATACAGAAGAGAGCGTGGAATGAAGGATATCATTCCAGATGTCAGAGGAATTTTGTTTGAAAGCAAAGAATACCAGAGAGATGTTTACTTGTGTTTTATTGATGATGCAAAATAAATTGATGTGTGGATCATAACAAATTATGGATAACATTGCAAAGAATGGGAATGCCAGAACACTTATTTGTACTCATGTGAAACCTGTATGTAGATCAAAAGGCTGCCATTTGAATGGAATAAAGGGATATCACATAGTTTAAAACCAAGAAGGCTGTGTGTCTGGGTTGTTTTATTTCACCATACTTATTCAATCTGTATACTGAGCAAATAATTCAAGAAGCTGGACTATATGAAGAACATGGCATCAGGACAGAGGAAGACTCATTAACAACCTGTGATATGCAGGTGACACAACCTAGCTTTCTGAAAGTGAAGATGACTTGAAGCCTTTACTGGTAAAGATCAAAGAGTACAATCCTCATTATGGAGTCCACATCAATATAAAGAAAACAAAAATCCTCACAAATGAACCAATGAGCAACATCAAAAGAAATGG
>NW_006922502.1:195755-196396 GCF_000298275.1 Orycteropus afer afer | reverse complement strand
AAGGTGTGCCTAACCCAAGCCCTGGTATTTTCAATCACCTCTTATGAATATGAAAGCTGGACAGTGAATAAGGAAGACTGAAGAAAAGTTGATGTTTTTGAGTTGGAGTGTTGGTGAAGAATATTGAAAGTGCCATGGACTGCTAGAAGACTAAAAATCTGTCTTGGAAGAAGAGCAGCTGAAATGCTCATTGGAAGAGAGAATAGACAGACCTGGTCTCACTTACTTTGATCTGGTTGTCAGAAGTGACCATGCCCTAGAGAAGGATATCATGTTTAGTAAAGTGGAGGGTCAGTGAAAAAAGAGAAAGGCTGTCAATGAGATGGATTGACACAGTGGCTGTAACAATGGGCTCAGGTATAGCAAGGATTGTGAGGCCGGTGCAGAACCAGGCAGTGTGTCATTCTATTGTACATAGGGTCACTATGAATTGGAGCTCACTGAATGGCACCTAACAACAACAACAATAAGCAAATTAACAAGCAATGATCAAAATCAAAGATATTAATTTAATAATAACCATGACTGTTAATATGGATAAAGCTACCTAGTTTAAATAAAGAGAAATCTTTTTTGTTGTGTTTTGTTTTGTTTTGGTGTAATATCCATACAAATTTGTTTGTAATTTAAGTATAAATAAA
>NW_006922502.1:180159-182421 GCF_000298275.1 Orycteropus afer afer | reverse complement strand
AAAGCCCCTCAGCCTTGGGGTCTAGCTCTGCCTCCTGCTCCCGGCCCACTGAAGCTAGAGGTGTTTCTTCACTTAAACAGCTGCTGGCTGCTGAGGTGGACAAACCCAAGGTTGACAAGTAAAAAGGCACAGTCTCTATGTTACTAAACCACATAGCAGACCATTAATTCAAGTCCATTGTAAGTCCCCAGGTCAGCAGAGCATGGCAGGCTGCTGAACAACGACATGGCTACATGCAGGGTCCAAGTGTGCCATAAGCTAGAGACTGTCCCAAAGGCTTCTCTTTATAGACAGGAAGCAGACCACATCCCAAAGGCTCCTCATGGTAGATCCCACCATGAAGTTGATTGCTGGTCTTATCATGGGAAATAACTTCCACCAGCTGCCCAGCCACTCAACCAGGCCCATCCAAGTTGACATACAAATCTAACTACCACAGTACTATTATAATCTGCATTTTATACACAAGAAAATAAAATATATAAATATTATATATATTGTCCAAATCATTGGAAGAGTTAGATTTCAGAATGAAACCCAGGCAGTTTGGCTCAAGTCTGTGATCTTAGGCACTCACTGCATTATGCTTACTGTCCATCAAACAATAATTTTACGTTTTTTTTTTTTTACATTTTAATAATAACATCATAGATTGTGTCCTTAATTCTTCTATTATATAAGCTACTTGCTTTATGCTCATAACCTATCCTGCACAGACAAACCTAATAGACACTAAATTAAATAAATAAATAAATAAAGGTGACTTGGTTCATTATATCGGCTTGGATCTTGTTGATCTAGTTTCACTTATCTGAAACAACAAACACATGCATTTCCTTTTAGGTAATTCTAGAACATATTTAATTCCCATACTCCTGGTGGTGGCTGTTTAGTTGGCTCTAACTCATAGTGACCTTATGTACAATAGAAGGAAACACTGCCCGGCCCTGTGCAATCCTCTTAACCATTGCTATGCACGAACCCATTGTTACAGTTATGGTGTTAATCCATCTATACCAATAGTAGAATTATTTACTCTTATCCTTGGAAAAAAATCTTCATGATCAATTTCCTTGATTATTGATTCTAACATATACGTTTTTTTTGTGATTGTATATTTTACTTTTTATAAGAAACTTGCATTTTAAGGGTAAGAACTAAATCTATTTTCATCTTTTTAAATGGACATCTAGTCCATTCCGACCATAGTGACAAATAGGAAGAATAGAAGTGCCCCATACCCTTTCTAAAACTGTAAGTTTTTACAAAATCAGACTGCCTCTTTCTCCCACAGAGTGTCTGGTAGGTTCAAACTGCCAACATTTCAGTCAACAGTGGAAAGCTATAACCAGTGCATCATCAGAGTTCCTCAATTCTCAGCCTGTTGTTGTTAGATGCCATTGAGTTGGCTCCAACTCAAAGCAAACCCATGTACAACGGAATGAAATATTGCCTGGTCCTGTGACATCTTTAACAATCCTTGGTATATTTGAGCCTATCATGGTAGCTACTGTGTCAATCCATCTTGCTAAGGGTCTGCCCCTTTTTTGCTGACCTTCTAATTTACCTAACATTATATCCTTTTTTAGGGAATAGTCCCTTTTGACAAAACAACCAAAGTAGATGAGACAAATCTGGCCATTCTAGTTTCCAAGGAACATTCCAGCTGCATTTCTTCCATAAGCAGATTTGTTTGTTCTGGCAATCCATGGTATTTTCAATATTTTTTCTCAACACCACAATTCAAAGGCATCAACTCTTACTTGGTTTTCCTTATTCACTGTTCAGCGTTCACAGATATATGAAGTAATTGAAAATACCATGGTTTGCATCAGGCACACCATAGTCTTCAATGTGACACCTTTGCTTCTTAAAACTTCAAAGAGGTATTTTGCAGCACATTTGCCCAGTGTAAAATGACATCTGATTTCTTGACTTTTACTTCAATGGGTGTTGATTGCAGATGTCAGCAAAATGAAATCCACGACAACTTCAATCTTTTCTCCATTTATCATTATGTTGCTTATAAATCCAGTTGTGAGCATTTTCCTTTTCTTTATTTTGAGATGTAATCCACTCTGAAGACTAAAGTCTTAGATCTTCATCAGTGAGTGCTTCAAGTCATCTTCACTATCAGCAAGCAAGTTTGTGTCATATGTATATCACAGGTTGTTAATGCATCTTCCTCCAATCCTGATGCCACATTTTTCTTCATATAGTCCAGCTTCTTGGATTTTTTGCTCAGCATGCAGAATGAATTAG
>NW_006922502.1:172909-179867 GCF_000298275.1 Orycteropus afer afer | reverse complement strand
CTCTTCTGACATTCATTTTGGTCTTTTTTTCTTTCCTTGTTTTTTTAATGACCATTTACTTTCTTCTTGCCTGATGTTCTTGATATTATCCAATAACTTGTCAGGTCTTTGGTCATTGGTATTCAATGTATCAAATCTATTCTTCAAATGTTCTCTAATCTCAAGCAGGTTATGATCTAGATCCTCGTTGGGCTCTCATAGGCTTGTTTTAATTTTCTTCAGCTTCAACTTGAATATAAGCAATTGATGGTCTGTTCCACAGTCAGCTCCTGTCCTGGTTTTAACTTGTGATATGGAGCTTCTCCATTGCCTCTTTCCACAGATATAGTCAATCTGATTCCTATGTATTTCATCTGACAAGGTCAATGTGTGTAACCACCATTTATGTTGTTGAAAAGTACTATTTACAACGTATAAGTCATTGTCTTGCAAAATTCTATCATGTGATCTCTGGTGTCATTTCTATTACCAAGCTATATTTTCCAACTACCAATGCTTCTTTGTTTCCAAATTCCCCATTCCAATTACCAGTAATAATCAATACAGCTTGATTGCAGGTTTGGTCCATTTCAGACTATAGAAGTTATTAAAATAATTTTTCATGTTTGGTTTTAGTGGTTTGTGCATACATTTGAAAAATAGTAATATTAATGGGTCTTCCTTATAGGCATATGGATGTTATCCTATCACTGACAGCATTATATTTCAGGATAGTTCTTGAAATGCTATTCTTTTTGTAGATGAATGCTAAGCCATTCCTTTTCATTTTGCCATTCCTGGCGTAGTAGATCTTATGATTATCTGATTCAAAATGGCCAATGCCAGTCCACTTTAGCTCATTAATCCTTAAAATATTGATCTTTATGTGCTCCATGTCTTTCTCAGTCTGTTGTTGTTGTTGTTATGTGCCGTCAAGTCAGACTCGTCTCATAGCAACCCCTCCTTGAGTTTCCGAGGCAGTATCACTACAGAAGTAGATTGCCCCATCTTCCTTCTGGGGAGTGGCTGGTGGGTTTGAACTGTCAGCCTTCTGGTTAGCAGTCAAGTGCCTTAGCCACTATTCTACTAGAACTCCCTCTTTCTCAGTATTTAGTATTTAGAAAATGGTCAATGTTCTTTAATTAATTGTGATTAGAACAATAAATGCATAAGTCTTTCCAAAAACACAGCTAGCTAATGTTTTAGAACATGTCCTAAGATGCAGAACTCACTTATTCAAACAATCAATCAACTTAAAAATATAGCCAACCCTTCTTAGCATGACAATATGGCCATTCACTTTTTAATTTTAAATTTGCTTACTTTTCTTGTTTCATAGTATTTATCTTTGTACTTTACAAATCAGATAATTTAGTTTCTGTTACAATGTATCTGCTTATGTCTACCCTATTTTTAGTTCTTGTATCCTGACTTTGGCCCTTAGAAATATTTGAAATGTGTATTCAGTAAAGCTGAATGGGGATAAGACTTAGGAAAGTTAGAACTAGGATTATTTGCCTGTCTCCTCTTCAATCATTTCATCTTACCTCACAGTCACACGTTCCCCACATATTAGCATATATTACCTAACCCCAAAATATATATTCTACACATGCATATATTCTACATATTATTCATTTGCCCATTCAACAAATATTTGTTTCACAAATTACTTTATGCTGGAAGTATAGCAGTGAGTACAACAGAAAAAATCATCGCCTTCATGGACCTCACATAAGAGAAACAAGATTGTGATTTGGAAAAATATAACATGATGCTTAAAATATAAACTATGTATATCAAGAAACCTAAGGCAGAGTTGAGTTTATTCTTTAGCTGTTTACAAAACAATAGCAATAAAATAATTTTTAATTGCCACCATATAAGATTGTACCTTCCCCCTTATCTCTGATCATTTTGTAACATCCACATTCAGATTACTCTTCCCCTCTAAAGTAGGGCAAAGTGGAAATAAGCTTATGCTGCAGTAGCTGGGGGCACATATAAGTCAATCAGAGATTGTATTGATCATACATTTTTTTGTGTTGGATATGCATCTGCTTTTACTATCCACCTGACCCTCAGTGCCACCCCATGTATTTGGGCTGTGTCTCCTCTTTGGCTGTGTCTACCTATTTGGCGATCATTCAAATGGGTAGGTATGGTGTCTAAAATCCAGCTGCCGTCTTGCTTGCAGAACTGTGAAACCCAGTATAGGGCTGTATCAGCTCGGAAGGGACACCATTCTCTAACTGATCATCCAAGAGAGAGCACCATTTTCCTAACTGATCTACCTAGAGATGATGCCTTTTTCCAATGTATCCACCTGTATTAAGCATTTTTTTTCCTAACACAAAGTCACCTTATGTGCTAGCAGTAATCCTGCTGAGCCTGTTAATTTTCCTTCCAGGAGCTTGCACAGTATTGCCACTACCTTCATCCCTACTTTTCTCAGAATGCTGTGCTATGTAAAGATAATTGCATAGCTAGTTGACTGACAGTAGGCTGAGTCAGTAATTACCCTCAGACCTCAGTTTACACTTCTAAAAATTAAGGTATGCACTTGAGTTCTAAGTCTCTTTCTAACTCAAAATGCTCTGGTCATATTGTAGGAAATAGTGGACATAAGAAAGGCAATGAAATAAAGTTCAATATTAGAGAGAGAAAAAAAGAAACCAGGATTTTGATTAGTTGAAAATTATAAAAACATTTTAAATTGAGAGTATGAAACTTTTATAACTACAAAAACCTTAACCAAGGAAAAGTGTGAATCTTAGTTTTATAAAATAAATTACCTCCTGGAAAATAAGCATCTGCCTATGTTAAAGGGTAAAATGTAGAATTTCCAAAAGCAATGTTTGATCTGTCTTTTAAAATACAATTCATTTTGGTTATAAGTATATTAAAATGAGAATTAGTCCCACATCAATCTAACCCTACAAGTTTCAGAGTAAGTGCTTTTGTCATTTAGTTTGTTGTAAAATCTCAAAAGATACTTCACAGTAATATGTTCCATTATGATTCTGGCACTATTATTTTTAATTGTCTTTTCATAGAGCAGTGGTTAAGGTATTTGGCTTTTAACCAAAAAGGTTGGTCATTCGACTACACTAGCCCTTCCATGGGAAGTAGATGAAGCCGTCTACTTCTATAAAGACTTACAACCTTGGAAACACTGTCCTATATGGTTACTATGAGATAGAATCTACTCAGTCACAGTGGGTTTTCAGCAGTAAGAGAGTGTGTTTATTTTCCAGGGATGCGGTAAGTATCACAGAGTGGGTGGCTTTACAGTAATGTATTTTCTTGTAGTTCTGGAGGTTAGTAGTTTAAATTCAGGGTGTTGGCAGGGCCATGATCACGCCGATGCTGGGATTCCAACCAGTTCATTCTGGTTCCAGCCCTTGCTGATAATTTGTATTTCCAACACACATAAAATAAATCAGAATGTGCATTTTAACAAGATCCCCGGTGATTTTTATGTATCTTATCACCTGGGGTGAGCTCTGGTAGCTAGGGCCTAAAGCACTTGACTGCTAACCAGAAGTCTGGCGGTTCAAACCCACCAGCCACTCCTTGGAAGGAAGATGGGGCAATCTACTTCCGTAGTGATACCACCTTGGAAACCCAAGGAGGGGTCGCTATGAGTCGGGTGCGACTCGAGGGCACATAACAACAACAACCGTACCTGGGGATCGATCTCTAAGAATCACCTGGGGATCCTGTTAATACATAGATTGTGATTGATTCAGTATATCTGGAGCGGAGATGCAAACTCAGCCTGGGGTCAGACCACAATGAATTGGTTCAAATCTCTGCTCCAAAGACTGTAGGGGAACGTTCTTTCTTTTCTCTCTCAGTTTCTGGTAGCCCCGGGCATTTCTTGACACTTAGATGCATGTTATGCTACCTTTCTTCAATCTGTCTCAGTATGTCTAACTCCTTTCACAAGGACCCATGCTATTTTAGTGTGACCTTATATTAACTGATTATATCTTCAAAGACCCTTTTTGAAAGCAAGGTCACATTCATAGGTCCGGGGATTTGGCTTTCAATAAAACTTTTTTGGGAATAAAATCTGGTCTATCACAGATGAAGATACCTTAATGAAAATGTGATAATTGAATCATATTGAAATTAATTTGGAAGTCTGTCCTTCAAAGTTTCCCTGCATAACTTTTCTTTTCTTACTTGTTAATCTCTAGAAAGCTCTGCATGTGAGAGTATTCATGTGTAAAGGACATAAGAGATGGGATGGTGTTAAAAGGTCATGGAAAGTCAATAAAATGAAGACTGTCTTTAAATGTCTTATATTACGTACCAAAAATCAGTTTTGCTCAGTGTCTCTTAGAGTCTTCAGGAGAATAATCGAAATGTTTTGGAAACACCCACCCATTTCAAGTTGCAAACACTTTATTATTCTGGCAAGTGCTCCTTTGCTAGAGTAAATTGAAAATGTGAATCAGAGATATGTGTTAGTGCTTGCAAAATCCATACTGCTAAATTGTTCCTTTAAATAAAATTGAAGTTAGCAAAAATGTGGTCCTCTAGCCTTGCATCACAGTGGATTTTGCTACTTAGGAGATTTGAAGGATTGTTAAACTTTTAAAGGAAAATGCCTTTCTATTTTGTTAATGATTTCTTTTTTTTCATATGCACAATAGTAAAAAAATAAATAAAAACATTTTTACAGACATTTCACTTTCATGGAAGTTGATGAAGTTGGAAATCAAGAAGTCAGTGTTTATTTCTGAGATATCTATAAAGTCAAAACTTAATTTTTGCACAGAATTTATGTGAACATTATATTAAGCTTTTAAAAATATTGTTGGCACTAACCCTTTTAGTTTATTATAAATTGGTTTCCACATGAAATGCTTTATATAGTATAATAAATTGATTGCAAGTCTATATTGGTTTCTGTTTTATTGGTGTGAGTAAATTATATTGGTTTCACAGTGAGCCAAAAATGTTTTCCATCTAAATTATACTGTCTTGGTCAGGCAATATGGAGATTAAAATTTAATTTAAAAGGTTGGAAAAATACATATATATTTATGAATATTGCAACTTTTTTGACAATTAATTACACCAATTTTTGCAGATAACAATTCATTCCAAATCACATTATAGTAAAATTGAAGATATTTGATTTAGTTATTATAAATATTTTCACATTCTATGCAATTTTGGGAGCTCTGCTAGCATAGTGGCTAAGACACTTGCCTGCTAACCAGATGGCTGGTGGTTCAAACCCACCAGCCACTCCTTGGAAGGAAGGTTGGGAAATCCTACTTCTGTAGTGATACTGCCTCGGAAACCCAAGGAGGGGTCGCTATGAGTCAGGGGCTGACTTGACGGCAAAACAACAACAACAACAACAACATGCAATTTTGTGTTTCAAAGTTTAATGTAGAAGCTACCTTGAATGTTTTCTTTTTATTTATATTCTGAACTTGGACCAACAAGCATAATGTATGAAAAAGATCATATCTTAGCATAATATAAAGAAAAAGATTCTGAGAAGGAAGGTTTTCAAAAGTGATGAGAATTCCCTCAACTATTGAGGCAGGAAGTTTCTGATACTAAATGACTATTTAATAATAACACTATTGTACTATAGTTCATAGTTGGAAACATTACATGTATTAAAAACTTGGTTTAGATAGCTTTTAAGATGTTTTAAATGGTGAAAATCCCATTATTTTCTATAACTTGCAAAATTATATAATTCCCAAAAAATAATCATTTCTTGAATTATTTCAATCACCACTAATTAAGCAAACTGTTTTATGCCTTCAAAGAAGTTTCCCATCTAATGTAGTAATTTAAGACATATATGGAAGCTATGGACTATATAATTGTTATACAGGTGTTATGACAAAAAAGTATAGACAAAATAATTAAACAAAGAAAAATGGCCATTTACTTTTGCATAGGACATCAGAAATTGACAATGATTAGGAAAGAAAAGAAGATTTTAAAGTGTTAGGGAAAATTTTCATTGTACAAGAGTTGATATTAGTTTGGAATGATTTTCTAGAATGTAGAGTTGTTGTTGTTAGTGGTCCTTGAGTTGCCCCACAAAGAATGAAACATTACCCAATCCTAAGTCATTCACATACCCTTTGATATAATTGAGCCGATTATTGCAGCCAATGTGTCAAATCATCTTATGGAGGTTTTCCACTGTTTACACTGATCCTCTGCTTTAACAAATATGATGGCCTTTTATAATGACTGTTCTTTCCTGATGATGTGTCCAAAGTAAGCAAGATACAGTCTCTACATCTCTACTTTGAAGAGGTATTCTGCTTCCAGTAGGATGGAGAAATAGGCAGAAAAGTGACACAGACCCTCTTCAACAAAGAAAAGAGAAAACAATTGACAGAGATACAGAAGATAATCATGGAGCCCTTAGAAAGGAAAATATACAGAAGTATATACAGAAGTATATTTCCTTTAAAAGGAAATATACAGAGGTGTATTAGGCACCAACTGGTGGAAAAATCTGAAAGAAAACATGAGTACAGAGACAGTCAGAGCTGCAGACTGTCACCTACTCTGACAGGACCAACAGCCTGAATATTTCCAAGTGGTGCTGGGACCTGAAAATTGACCTAAATATCAGCCTTGGTCACCAAGAGCTGCAGGAACAACTGCACTGGTGGCCTATGACTAGGAAGGTAAACAGCAAGGAGAGAGACAACCTGAGCTGTTGACTTTCCACTGTCCAGAGGGAGCAGCCATTTTGATTTTGTATAAGTGGCAGCCATTTTGGATATTTGAAATGATCAAGGGCGCAGCCATTTTGAATGCTTACAAGTGGTGGCCATCATGGATATTTAAAGTGACTGCAGTGTAGTAAATTACCTAGTGTGGCTTTTCTACCCATAAGTCTTTGTAAATTCCAAGGTGGGAATTGCTATTAGCAACTGAGGAGATCCTGATTTTAAAGTCGCCCACCTGGGTTATTTCT
>NW_006922502.1:146916-172474 GCF_000298275.1 Orycteropus afer afer | reverse complement strand
TTTGGGAGGAACGGTTGGTGAAAGGGCTGGAGGGAGGCAGCATGTCTGGCCTTGCAGTAATAGGCCTTGGGTTACTGCTGGTAATCCTGTCTTCCTCTTGTAGGGTTAGAGGAGGTCAGAATATGTGGCCTCCTTGCCCTTTTAGCAGTGACCGAGGGTGCAGCAATTTTGAATCTTTACAAGTGGCATTCCTTTTGGATTTTAAAGTGATAGCATTCTCATTCAGATTCCAAGGACCTAAGAATAGGCTCTGTTTGCCAAGGTCTGCAGGGACATAAAAGAAGATGACAATAAGAAAGAGACAGGTGGTGAGTGTATAAGTGTTGCCAACTAGTGAATAGAGAAGCACAGCACAGTATCCTGCTTGTGTAGATAATGTACAAACAGAATAAAGAAAATGAAAATTGTGGGCAACTCACTCCAACATACAATCACAAATTAAATATGAACACAAAAATGTCACAATGCCTTGGAGACAACAGAGCATCACAGTCCACACAAAGAAGCAAGATAAAGCAGGAGAAACAAGGGATCAGGATGCAGACCCAAAACACATCCCTGGGGGATACTCAGCATTGAAACTCTCTGATAAGGAATTTAGAAGAATTATATTTATGTACCTTCAATGAATTAGGAAACAGATAAAGGAAAATACAGAGAAAAGCCTAGAAGAATTTTGAAAGACAATATAAGAACAAAATGACAAAATAAATGAAAAATTAGAAATGATACAAAATCTATACACAGAAATACAGAAGATTATTACTAAATTTTCAGAAATAGATAGGACATCTCATGGTCAAAGGTACAGAATTGAATCGATGGAAGACAGAATTAAGGAGATTGAAGGCAAATACCTGAACACTTCTTTGGAAAGGGATCAATCAAAAAAAAAGATCAAAACAAAATGAAGAAAACCTAAGATTCATGTGAGATACCATCAAAAGGAATAACCTATGTGTCATTGGAATTCCAGAACAGAAAGAGAAAAAAATAAAACCACTGAAAAAAGTGTCCAAGATTTGTTGGAAGAGAATTTTCCTGGTATGATGAAAGATTAGATTATATCCATTCAGGAAGTCCAGTGAACCCCAAACAGGATAGACTCAAAAAAAAATCACCCAGACATATCTTCATCAAATTCACCCAAACCAAAGGCAAAGAAAGAATCATGAAAACAACATGGGAAAAATTAAAAGGTATCACAAGGGACAACCAATAAAACCAAGCTCAGATGTCTCAACAGAAACCATGCAGATGAGAAGACAATGAAATGGTCTATATAAAATACTGAAAGAGAAAAATTTCCAACCAATAATTATGTACCCAGCAAAACTGTCCCTCAAATATGATGGAGAAATAAGGACATTTCCAGATAAGCAGAAATTAAGAGAATTGGTTAAGACCAGACCAACCTTACAAGAGATGCTAAACAGATCTCCTTGGACAGAGAAGAAACATTAGCCAACAACTGACCATTAACACACATGAAGATATAACCCAGAAACCAACCCAGCTGTGGAAGTATCCAAAGTAAATAAGCCTACGAGATTATAAACAGGGAATCAGAGATCTCAATTGACAAATGAGGACAACTACAAACCTAAAAGAGGGAAAAGACTGTGCAGTTACAGAACTTCTAGATGGTAGGGAAGTCAAGACAACTGCAAGATAGAACAGACTGTTCTAAACTTGGGAAGAAAACTATAAATCACAGGGTAACATCAAAGAAAAATGATAAACCTTAACATCAAAATAAAAAAAGAGGACCAGCATAAGTATTCAGCAAGTACTGAAACAATAGCAATGAAGGAAATTGTGTGATAACACAATTCATAAACAAAACGAGCTCAGCATAGAATATTATATGGAATAAAGAAATTGACACCACAGAAAAGCACAAAACAAAAAAAAAATGATAGCAACAAATTCATATTTGCTGATAATTACATATCTGGCAAGGGACTTATCTCTAAGAGTTATAGAAAACTTCAATGCCTCAACACCAAAGGATTTAACAATCCACTTGAAAAATGAACAGAAGACATGAATAGATACTTCACCAAGAAGGATATTCAGGTGGCCAGCTAATACATGAAGAGATGCTCACAATCATTGGCCATGACAGATACGCAAATCAAAACAACAATGAGATACCATCTCACCCCAGGACTGATGGCAAGGTTCAATGAGACAGAAAATAATAAATACTGGCGAGGATATGGAGAGATTGAGATTCTCATACACTGCTGGTATGACTATGAAGTGATACAGACACTGTGGAAAGCAATATGGCAATTCCTTAGAAAACTGGAATTGGAAATATCATTTGCTCCAGCAATCCCATTACTAGGTATATATCCTAGAGAGGTGAGAACCAGAACAGGAACAGATATATGCACACCCATGTTCATCACAGCACTATTTACAATAGCAAAAAGATGGAAACAATCTATGTGCCCATCAGCGGAAGAGTGGATGACCAAACTATGGTACATACACATACTGGAATGCTATGGAGCACTAAAGAATAATGTAGAGTCTGCAAAACACCGCATAATATGGATGAACGTGGAGGACATTTTGCTGAGTGAAATAAGTCAATCACAGAAGGACAAATATAGTATTATTTTTTTGTGATGGAGGGTCAAGGAAAGGTTTATATATGGAGGGAAACTTTCTTTGTTGGTAGCCAGGGGTGGGGGGGAACTTAAAAAAAAAAAAAAAAAAAAAAAGTATTGACCTATGTTGCTTTAGTTTTGTGTATTTCATTGTATATAAATTATATTTCAATAAAAGTGCATAAAATAAAAGGCATTCTGGCTGTACTTTTTCCAACACTGATTTGTTTGTTCTTATGGAAGTCTGTGGTCTATTCAATATTCTTTACCAATACTACAATTTAAATGCATCAGTTTTCTTCTTTCATTTTCCAGCTTGTGCATACCTACAAAGTGATTTAAAATACCACGTCTTGGGTCAGATGCACCTTAGTCATCACAATTACTTATTTACTTTTTATTACTTCAAATAAGTCTTTTCTTAAAGATTTGACTAAATTCTGTATGTATTTTGATTTCTTGTCTGCTGTTTCCCTAGGTGTTGATTGAAAATACAAATAGAATGACATCCTTGACAATTTAAATTTTTTATCCACTTATTATGATATTTTTTTATTGGTCCAGTTGTGAGGATTTTCATTTTCTTCATCTTCAGGTATAATGCACATTATAATCTATAGTATGTAATTTTCATTGGTATTTCAAGTTATCTTCATGTTCAGCATGAAGGCATTTGGCTGCTAACCAAAAGATCAGTGTTTTGAAGCCACTAGCTGCTCCGCAGAAGAAAGATGAGTCAGTCTTCTTCTAAAAAGATTTACAGCCTTGGAAACCCAGTTGAGAGGGTCACTGTGAGTAAGAATCTGGCAATAAGTTTGGTGTTTGATTCTGGTCACTTTCAGCAAACTAGGTAGCCGAAATCTCACAGACTTTTAATGAGGCTTCTTCCAATCCTGGTGCCATGTAGGCCAGTTCTCATTTTTTATTTTTTTTTAAATTTAAGATAAAGATTTAATAAGTAATGTGAAAGAATACAATGCTGCTTCACACCTTTGTATGATTTTAAACAAAAATTTAGTATGGGAGAACAGATTGTTGGAAATGGTATATTTTTGTACACTAGGAGGGGGTACAATCTTATCTCAGGGAACTATGTGATCTGACTGATAATTTCCAGGTCTAAACATCTTAGAAATACAGTATTTATGTTGATAGGTGTCAATAATGAGGGATAAGAGGACTAGTGGGAATATTTTTTCCACAATGTAAATAATAAATGATAAGGTTTAAAATTAAGGTGCATGAGTGAAGATCAGGAAAAATGGATGGATTTCAATAATATTGGCAATAAATCTATAAAGCTGTGTGACTCTTTGGAGTTAGGGTGCAACATAAGATCTAAATGTATGATTAGGTTGTGGTGCTATTTATTGAGACATTGAATACAACAAGAGAGACATGTTATGGTGTGAGGAAACTTGTCTGTGTGATTTAGAAAATACTGAATTTAAGATGATTATTGAACGTAAAAATGGAAAAGTCAGTCTGATAAAACCTCTGAATATAAGGTAATAATTGAGATACAGTTGAAGAGTTTTGGCAAGCTAATGATTTAAAAGTTCACAAGACTATAAAGAAAGAATACATAAGAAAGGTAGAAGAGAAGAGAAAGCTATTTGTTGTTGTGTTGTTGTTTGCTGTTGAGTAGTCTTCAAAACATATGGGACTTATGTACAACAGAACAAAATACTGCCTAGTCTTGTCCCACCCCATGACCCCTACTATACCTAAGCTCATTGCTGCAGCCACCATCTTGTTGAGGGCTTTCCCTTCTTTCATTGACCTTCTACTTTACTAACCATGTCATCCTTCTCCAGAGACTGATTCCTCCTGACAACATGACCAAAGTAGGTGATATGAATTCTGGTTGTTCTTGCTCCCAAAGAGCATTCTGGCTGCACTTCTTCTAGGACAAATTTGTTAGTTCTTTTAGCAGCTCACAATACTTTCAGCATTCCTCAGCAACACCACAACTCAAAAGCATCAGCTCTTCTTCAGTTTTCCTTATTGATTGTCCAGTTCTCACATGCACGTGAGGTGACTGAAAATACTATGGCTTGGGTTAGGTGTGTCTTCATCTTCAACGAGATTTCTTTGCTCTTCAGCACTCAAAAGAGGTCTTTTGCAGAAGATTTGCCCAATGCAGTACATCTTTTGATATCTTGACTGCTGCTTCCACTGGTGTTGATTGTTGAACCAAGTAATATGAAGTACTTGACAACTTCAATTGTTTCTCCATTTACTATGAAGCTGCTAATTGGGTCAATTGTGAGGATTTTTATTTTCTTTATGTTGTTGTTGCCTGTTGTTAGGTGCTGTTGAGTCAGACCCAAGTCATAGCCACCCCTCCTTGGGTTTCTGAGGTGGTATCACTATGGAAGTAGATTTTCCAACCTTCCTTCTGAGGAGTGGCTGGTGGGTTTGAACCACCATCCTTCTGGTTAGCAGTCAAGTGCCTTAGGCACTGCACTACCAGAGCTCCTGTTTTCTTTATATTGAGGTGTAATCCATACTGGAGACTGTAGTCTTTAATCTTCATAAGAAATGGTCCCAAGTCATCCTCACTTTCAGCCAGTAAAGTTGTGTCATCTGCATATTGCAGATTGTTATTAAGCCTTCCTCCAGTGCTCATGCCACAGTCTTCTTCATATAGCCCACCTTATCAGATTATTTGCTCAGCATAAAGATTGAATAAGTATGGCGAAAGGATTCAATTCTGACACACACCCTTCCTGATTTTAAGCCATGCAATATTCCCTTCTTCTGTCTGAATGATAGCCTCCTGGTCTAGATCAGGTTCCACATGAAGACACTAAAGTGTTCTAGAATTCCCACTCTTCTGAATATTATTCAATGATTGTTATGATACACACACTTAAATACTAAAACACAAGTAAACATGTTTCTGGAATTCTTTGCTTTGAGCCAAGATCCAACTGACATCAGCTGTGATATCCCTCACTCCATATCCCCTTGTGAATCCAGCTTGCATTTCTGGAATTTGTCTGTCAATATTCTACTGCAACAGTTTTTGAATTATCTTCAATAAGATTTTACTTGAGTGTGATATCAATGATTTTTTTGATAATTTCAACATTCTTTGGGATCACCTTTCTTTGGAATGGGTACAAATATGGATCTCTTCCAGTCAGTTGGCCAGGTAGCTGTCTTCCGAATCTCTTGGCATAACTGTGTGTGCCTTCAACATGGCATCTGCTTGTTGAAATATCTCAATAGGTATTCCATCAATTCTTGAAGCCTTGTTTTTCACTAATTCCTTCAGTGCAGCCTTGGTTTCTTCCTTCAGTACCAATGGTTCTTGATCATATGCCACGTCCTGAAATGGATGATCATTTACCAATTCTTTTTGATATAGTGACTCTGTGTATTCCATCCATCTTCTTTTGATGTTTCCTGCATCATTCACCATATTGCCCATGGAATCTTTCAGTACTGCCATATGAGGTTTACATTTTTTTCCTTAGTTTTCTCAACTTGAGAAATGTTAAGTGTGTTCTTCCCATTTGGTTTTCTAACTCTAGGTCTTTGCACATTTCATTATAATGATTGACTTTGTCTTCTTGAGCTGCTCTTTCAAATCTTCGGTTCAGCTCTTTTATGTTGTCATTTCTTCCATTTGCTTTAGCTACTCTATGCTTAAGGGCAAGTTTCCGAGTCTCTTCTGTCATCCACTTTGGTCTTCTCTTCTTTTCTCATCTTTTTAGTGACCTCTTGCTTTCTTCATGGATGATTGTCTTGATGTCATCCCACAATTCTTCTGGTTTTCAGTCATTGGTGATCAATGCATCAAATCTATTCTTTAGATGGTCTCTAAATTCAGGAGGGATATTTTCAAGATCATATTTTGGCTCTCATGGACTTGTTTTAATTGTCTTCAACTTCAAGTTGGACTTGCGTATGAGCAGTTGATGGTCTGTTCCACAATCAGTTCCTGGCCTGGTTTTGGCTGAAGATATTGAGCTTTTCCATCACCTCTTGTAACAGATGTAGTCAATCTGATTCCTGCATACTCTATCTGGCAAAGTTCATCTGTATAGCCACCACTTTTGTTGAAAAAAGGTATTTGCAATGAGTAAGTCATTGGTCTTGCAAAATTATATCATAAGATCTCCAGCATCATTTCTATCCTTTAGGTCATATTTTCCAACTACCGGTAATTCTGCTTTGTTTTCAACTTTTGCATTACAGTCACCAGTGATGATAAACACATCTTGATTGCATATTTGGTCAATTTCAGAAGTAGCATTTCAACTGTAGAAGTTGGTAAAAATCATCAATTTCCTCATCTTTGGCTTTGGTGGCTGGTGTGTAAATTTGAGTAATAGTGGTATTAACTGGTCTTTCTTTTAGGTGTATGATTATTATCCTATCACTGATAGCATTATACTTCAGGGTAGATCTTGATATATTCCTTGAGTTGATGAATGCCACACCGTTCTTCTTCAATTTGTCATTCCCAGTGCAGTAGTGATATGGTGGTCTTATTCAAAATGGCCAAAACAAGTCCATTTCAGCTAATGCTTAGGATATTGATATTTATGCATTCCATTTCATTTTTGACAACTTTCAATTTTCCTAGATTCATACTTCATCCATTCCATGTTCTAATTACCAATGGAGGTTTGCAGCTCCTTCTTCTCATTCTGAGACATGCTACATCAGCCAGTGGGGTTCCTGAAAGCTTTACTCTATTCACATCCTTTAGGTAAGCTCTACTCTTAGGTGGCAGCCCTTCTGCAGTCATATTTTTATTGCCCTCTAACCTGAGGGGCTCATCTTCTGGAACTATACCAAACAATGTTTCAGGGCTATTCATAAAGTTTTCCACTAATATATCAGACAGTGTTGCACTGCTATTCATAAGGTTTCCACTAGCTAATTCTTTGAGAAGTGGATGGCTTCTTTCTCTTCCAAGTCTATCTTAACTTGGAAGCTCTGTTGAAACTTGTGCACCATGAGTAACCCTGCTGGCATTTGGAACACTGGTGACATATACCCCCAGCCTCACTGCAGCACTCAAACAACCTCAGCATGACAAACTGATAGGCAAGTTTGTCTCCCCTAGTTGTTCTAAACTGCTCTGCTCACTTCTTGGTCTCCCGACCCTGCTGGTTTACCTGGCTTTCCCCCAGAGCAAACCACTGTCTTCTGCTGGTCCCAGGGCTGGCTTACTGAGGCCTGTGCCTGCGGTGGCTCCATCAACACAAACACCCACATTTCAGTACTGCTGGGGCTACCATTTTGCTGTCTGTGCCTGGGGAAGTGCCACACATGAAAAAAAAAGAGGGGTAATGTTAATAGGTTAGTAACAGACAGAGGAAAGTTATCGTGAAAGATATTATGAATTATTTCTTAGAATCTGTTTTCCTAATATTTTTCAACAGAAACTCCTTGAGTTTAGCTGGGTTCTTAGCTCTTAGATAGGAGCACATTTCAATAAAACTAAGTATTGGTCTATGCTTTGTGCCCAGAAAGAAAGAAGCATGCAACGTTCAGATACCATTTTTTGAAGAAGTAATTTCTACTTCACTGTCTTTCATGCCCTTCTCCCATCGACAGAAAATGTCCAGACTTTGACAGTGCAAAGATTAAGCTACATGTTGAGAATTCCAGTGGTGACTCACCTTCCTGAATCTTGTGTTATCTCATAGAGCAGAACACTGTATCTACTCAGTACAGCTTGCCTATCTCTGTAGTGGTATCTGAAAGAAAAATAATATTCTATCATATTTGACTGACTGTGTGTTGGGGTCCATGATTACCACTACACAGGCAATAGTCCAAATAAGGCAAATATTTAAATAAAAACACTGAGCAGTAATGAGACCTTGAAGTGATCTAAAAGTACACAAATTAATCAAAGTTGCTTTCTAAGTACAGCTTTTAAACTTTTATTTGCTCTTCTTTTGGATATGAAGTATGGCCAATATACATTTTCATTTTATTTTATTCTTTTTTCCCTCCCTATCTCCATCTTGCCCACCATTCCCTGGCAGCCTCAGACAATTCTGTGGCGTGTCCCAAACCCAAAGCACTGCTGGAACCACATGGGGAGTGAGAGCTGAGAAATCCTACAAAACTGACAATTTTTATTCCTTTTAAAATGAATTGATTTTGTTGGAGATCACTGCAAAGGTACACCAAAAGTGGCCTGGCATAGAAAACTCCTGGGAAATTTTTTAATTACACAGCATCTCATACGTGTGCTGAGTAATTGTGATTGAAATGTATAAATAAAAGATATATCTATAAAATGTGTTAAAAACAAAATGAAACAGAAACAACAACAACAAACTCCACTTACAAGTTGATTGAGAGGGTTCCATATGTGGAACAATACGTTATAAAAAAAATAGACAAGGTTTTACTAGCCATAAATCAGAACCAAACCCACTGCCATCAAGTCAATTCCAACCCACAGTGACCCCCATTGGATTTCTGAGGTGGTAAATGTTTACAGAATTAGATTTTTCAGTTTTGGTTCCCTGGGGCAGCTGGTGGGTTTGAAACACCAACATTCTGGTTAGCAGTCAGATGCCTTAAGCATGTGCAACACAAAACAACCATGTATGTGTACAACAATTTGTTATAGAACAATAGTTAAGACAAAAGTCTAAAGAGGAAAAGAATTTCAAGTTCATATGAAGTTTAAATCCCATGCAAACATATTTATTAAGAAACACTATTCACCTACAATAGAGCATTATATTTAATTAACAAATGTAAATAAACCATTGTTTTCTATGCACACAGAAAATGAATTAGTATTAATCAAAGAATGAATGATGAAAATGAATCACACTCTACTTAACATTAAAAATCACAGTCTGACCCTGAGTGCAGCACAACTACTGGTTTTAATCATATTCTGTCATACTCACATCAAATCCTTTTTTCATCATACCTTTATACTTTCTCTATTTAATTCTAGGGAGTCTAGTGGTGTAGTAGTTAAAATATTTGGCTGCTATCCCAAAGATCGATGATTTGAACTCACCAGATGAAGCAGTCTCCTTCTGTAAAGATTTATAGTTCAGGAGCTCTGGTAGCATAGTGCCTAAGGCACTGAACTGCTAACCAGAAGGCTGGAGGTTCAAACCCACCAGCCACTCCTCAGAAGAAAGGTTGGTCAATCTACTTCCATAGTGATTCCACCTTGGAAACCCAAGGAGGGGTCGCTATGAGTTGGTCCAACTCGATAGCACATAACAACAACGTGGAACTGTTCTACTCTATCCTATAGAGTTGCTATGATATAATGGAATTTTTTTTTCTTTTTGTATTCTGCTTTGTGGAAAAAAAAAAAATTCTACCTTTCCATCTTTCTATATAACAACTGTTTTTTTTGTCTTTATGCTCTAAGTGATTTTTCAAATATGGCTGCCATAATTTTTGGTTAGTTACATTCAATTAAAAAATCATTATTAATGAATTATCTAACGAATGTTAAGATAGTCAATTTTTGAGTCACAATTTATATGTAAGATCACCAATTTGAATGAAATATTTACTTTGCCAAATTTTCACTACAGTACCCAAAATGTAATAATACATTCCAGGGATTTAAAATAAGATGTTTGTTGTAGTACTTTTATTAGAAAGAAAGAATTTTATTTCTAAAAGGATTTTTTATATTTAAAATTAGATTTATTTTAACCACTGAATAAGAGGTATTTATTTGTAGATCAGTTGTGTCTGAATTTTTAGAATAATTTTGGAAGAGTATCGTAGACCTATTAAACTTTTTCTCATTGAATAAAGTCATACCAAACATACAATAGCTTCAGTTCAAACTATTTGAAATTCTCTTCCAAGGTCAAAGGCAAGTGTTTCCTTATATTTAAAAATCATTAGAGAGAAAATTGAGACAAATTTACCTATCTAAATTTATATTGCAAAAGATATAGAACTGTGCTATCCAATATGATAGCCATGAGCCACATGCAGTTATTTAAATTTAAATTATTTTTTAAATGTATTTTATTTTTTTAGCTACATTTCAAGTGCTGAATAGCAAAATGTGCCTAATGGACAATGTGTTAAATAGTAAAGATATAGAACATTGCCATCATGGCTGAAAGTTTCGTGATCATTTATCTAAAAACAAGAAGGTCTACAAATAGAAGTGTTCCGTTATCATACCCTAATATCTAATTCTAGTTAAATAATAATAATAATAATAATAATAATAATAGTAATAATAAATTCCATAGGAAAATGGTTCCATGGCATGTCAGGTGCTAAGTAAATGATTTTTTGGTTATATAAGTCTTTTGAACTTCTATATTAGACAAAGCTTATCTCCAACAGGAATCTGTAGAGAACTAACACTTCATTTGTGTTTGCATAGTGTGACTTCTCAAGGAGTGTATTGTATAATGTTTCCCAAAACGTACACTTAAGATTTCTACAACCCCTTTTATCATTTAAACGGTCTTTATTAGAAAGTATCTCTATAATACTTTTAACAAGAAGTTTATAGACATTAAACAAAAAATATTTTGAAAAACACTGATATAGACAAAGCCAAAATCATAAAGACAATTGTATTGTACTCAATTTAGGCAACTAGAGTTCTATTTTGTAAAATGCTTTACTGCATTAATGAAAACTTTGCTAATTATTATATCCTTTAGCAGATATGGAGTGGAGATTAGAAAATGAATGACATCAGATAAGGACAAATTCATCACAAGACATTACTATTCATTAAATCAATACAAAGTAAATTTCTAATGAAATATATTAATGATTTATACAATCAATGAGAATTATGATACATAATAACTCACACGCTTTTTAATAAATTCATGTGTTTCTCTCAAATCTCTCATATGTTATTTTCTTCTGCAATCTTTAATTTTCATTTTTAAATATTTTAAAAATATTTTGTTGTTATCAATAGCTACCATATAGAAAATTGAGTGCACTTTAAGCAATATATTACTCATTTTAAAATATAATTACTTTATCTCCAAAATAATCTTTAGCAGGTTAAATGTCCTTACTCTCTTTGAATGTGAGTTATCCAGCACTTGTGATTAATTAATGTATCCATATGTATACAGCTAATCACTGGTCATTAACCTAGGTCTTTCTGACTCTGAAGTCCCTGTTTTTACAATGTTTATATTCTCTCTTAAACATTGCATAATTATTTCCATTTTGATAATACATTTTTATATTTTCCTGAATTATAAATTCTTCCAATATTTTAATGTTGACATCATGTTTTTTCTAATTCTATGCAGGCTTCATGCTTTCAGCCTCTGTGTGTCTATTGTCAATTGCTATTCTAAAAATAATGCCATTATCCACTATTCTAGCAGTTAAATTTATTCAGCATTCATTCACTGCATAGGTAGGTAACCTTCTCCAAGAATGTCTTCTCTAATTCATAGGTTTTGAACATGTGTCTCTATCTATCTACTATCTTCCTTCTTTCCTTCTTTGCCTCTCCTTCCCTCCCTCCTGTCCCTCCCTCCCTCTCTTTCTTTTTTTCTATCACCCAATAATTCCAACCAAAAACCAAACTCATTGCTGCCAAGTCAATTCTGACTCATAGTGACACTCTAGCAACCATAATAAAGCCAGAAAAGGAAGATACAATGATCCATTTATTAGAATCATAGTGATTTTGCACACTGGATCTTCTTTTTCTGACTTTAAAAAGACATATATATATATATATAGAGAGAGAGAGAGAGAGAGAGAGAGTAGCTCTGGTAGCATAGTGGCTAAAAGCACTTGACTGCTAACCAGAAGGCTGGCGGTTCAAACCCACCAGCCACTCCTCGGAAGGAAGGTTGGGCAATCCTACTTCCGTAGTGATGCTGCCTCGGAAACCCAAGGAGGGGTCGCTATGAGTCGGGGCCGACTTGACAGCACATAACAACAACAATAACAACAGAGAGAGAGAGAGAGAGAGAGAGAGAGGGCTCTAGTGGCGTAGTGCCTAAGGCATTTGAATGCTAACCAGAAGTCTAGTGGTTCAAACCCACCAGCCACTCCTTGGAAGGAAGATTGGGCAAACTACTTCCATAGATACTGCCTCAGAAACCCAAGGAGGGGTTGCTATTAGTCATATATATGTATGTATGTATGTGTGTGTGTGTGTGTGTGTATACACATACATATATATACATATATATATATATGGCATCTCTGCATTGACAAAATTGCTATATGTAAGAGTTAGTGTATAAATATTTGTTGAATAAATAGGTATATAGGTATATTCTATCTTTCAAAATCACTTTTGAACTTCATTTGAATAACTTTTTTATACATTTAAAGTCAATTTTATAGATTCAACCCAACTATGCATTTGAGTACACAGAACTCGTGATGCCATCATGAAAGAAAACGTTCAGTCATCGGACTTAGACCATGCTGCCTCTCACTCCCTGTGATTGATTATAAACTGCCCTTACCTTTGCTATTCAGCACATTCCATGTGACTTTGTTCTTCTCCATTTTCATGTAAAAATATCCCTGCTGCCTTCCCTTCCTAATAAAATATGACGGACTTTATACTAAAATGTTCCCTTGTTTTACCTCATCACTTTCTAATGGGGAATTTATTATTATATTTTCCTATACATCAATGGGTTAGAGAAATTCTATTATGTAATGCATTTTCCATATCTCTTCCTTCCTTCCTTTCACTAAGGTAATAAAATATAAGTGATTTCTTGATTAACTGTTAAAACCTGATCCTTAAACAGTAGTTTGGACATAAAAGTTTCAAGATGCTTTTAATATATTAACATTAATTAATCCATTGAGTAATTTAATCATTCTCCGTAAAAGCAGATGATAGGTTTTTCGGAAAGTAGATGACCTTTTAGGTGACACATAAACACATTGGTAGGTCAGATTGTCACTGACAAAATAGGAATTATAGTTCAATGTCCTTCATATCATCAACTGCTACCATCCTGAAAAGCAACCATCAGGAATAAAAGAACAGAATTTAAGTTGAGACAAAAAACATAAATGTAAAGTGTTTGATAATTTGATAAATTGGCAAGTTGTTTAGGCCTCAGGCAAATTTAGTCAAAATTATTATAATTATTATAAGCTCATGAGATTATGTTTTATTTAAATAAATATATAATTAAATGTTATGTCCTTATAAATATCATACAGTAAAGAATAATAAAGTTCTTAGATGGTGCAAACAGTTAAACGCTCACTCACTAGCCAGAAAGTTGTTGGACAGTATGCTGAGTGAAATTAGTCACTCACAGAAAGGCAAATATTGTAAGAGTCCATTATTGTGAAAAATCAAGAAAAGGTTTACACAGGGAAGGAAATTTTCTTTGAGTTACCAGGGAGGGCAAGGAAGGAAAAATAGTTGGATAATTAAGAGACAGAGTTGATATGGGTAAAGGGACTTAAAAGGAAATATACATAAATAAATAAATAGTTGGTGGTTTGAACCTACCCAGAGGTTCCTCAGAAGCCAGGTCTGATAATCTGCTTTCAAATATCTGAGTCTTGAAAATCCTATGAAACACAGATCAACCCTGACACACATGAGATCACTGGAGGTTTGGAATCTACCAGAAGGCAGGTAACAACGACAACAACTAAGTAACATTTAGTGAAACTAATACCCTAAAATTTTGGCATGTTTTCACATCTATCTGTTTATCAGAATCACAGACTTGAAAACTTATTTAATCTCTTGAGTGTAGCTGTCTGTGTACTTTGAAAACAATGTATGTGTGAAACCATTAATTTTAAGAACCATTGTGGGAATATTGATATACAGACAAGTTATTAAAAAAAAAAAAAAAAAACTTTTTTACTTTCTTATACTGAAGCTCACTATGATATACTGGATTATCTGACTAGAAATTCCTTTGAAGGCCATCAGTTTAATACCATCTTATAGGTCTAGGGATGGGAGCTCTGGTAGCATAGTGACTAAGGCACTTGACTGCTAACCAGAAGGCTGACAGTTCAAACCCACCAGCCACTCCTTGGAAGGATAATGGGGCAACCTACTTCCATAGAGATACTGCCTCGGAAACCCAAGGAGGGGTCGCTATGAGTCAGGTCCGACTCGACAGCACATAACAACTACAACAACATAGGTCTACGGAAGTTTTATTCCACGAGGAAGCCTTCCCTGAGTGAGTCCTGGTAGCTATTCTTGGCACAGACAACTCTAATTCCTGGCACATCATGTTAGAGGTGCCTCTATGGACTGATGACCAATTCGGTCACTGTCTGACTCTCCCACTGGCATTGGCTCTCAGCCTCTCCTGAAGCTGCTTCTCTTGACAGGAGCTACTCCCAGTACCCTCCTGATTACATCTCGCGCAGTGTTCAGTGATTCGTACCCTTCTATTGTGTCTTATCTTCTCCATCACTTGCAGGCACACAAAGCAGTTAGACATTTCTATACTCCAGGCCTGACCACTGGAGGGCAGTTTTCAACATTATTTCTTGGTGAATTCTGCAACAAATGCTCTAGCATTGCAAATCTCTTTCAAGAGCATACTCAAAGCTCACTGGTTATGCCAATGCACATCAGGGGAAAAGTTCCCTATAACACCACACAGTGTTATTTCTTAGGTGCTTTTTCAACACCTTTAACTTATTTACTCTGTTTAGAAAGCCTGAAGTGAGTCTATTGCCCTAAAGCTCACTGTGAGGTTTTATACTATCTTTTTTTTTTTTTTTTTTCTTTTTTCTTTTTCAAGAAGCTCTGGTGGAGTAGTGGGTAAGGAATTTGGCTGCCAACCAGAAGGTCAATGGTTCAAACTCACCAGCTGCTCCATGAGAGGAAGATGAGGGAATCTATTTCCATAAACCCAATGGGGGTAGCTATAAGTTAAAATTGATTTCATGGAAATGGGTTAGGTTTTTTTGATGGGTAGTGTTTTCTGCTGCAGAATTTCCAAGAAGAGTTGGCAGGGTTCAAACTCAGAAATATAAATTACTTGTTAAAATTATAAAATTGTTTCTCTAAAATCTTCTTAGAGTAAACACACATGTAGCAAAATTAATCTCTGGAAAGACCTAGATATCTCATGGTAATAATCAAAGTAAATGTATATGCTATATGGATAACAATGTGGGGAGGAAAAAAAAATGTGATGGTTAATGTTAGGTATTAATGGCTAGGTTATGATTTTCTGTGGTTTAGCAGCTATATAAACACCCTCCATTTTGTGGTCTGATGTGAGCAACCAATCAGTTGTTAGAGTAATTTTCTTGAAGATGTGGCCTCTATGCAATATATATGCATATTCTGGTAGAACACATCCTCTCTTTCTTTTACAGTCCTCCCCTTGTCTCATGGTCTGAACTCTGGTTCTTGCAGAAACCTTCATCCAGCTGCCTGACCTACAGCTTTTGGATTTACCAGCTCTCACTACCCCATGAGTCAGCAACATAATGCAGATTTTAGTTTCTTCAGCCCCTGAAACCACATGAATCAGAAGAAACTTTCAGCCTGATGCTTGACCCACAGATCATGGATTTGCCAGCCCCCATAAATATGAGCCATTTTCTTGAAGTAAAACTGTCTATGTATATTTATATATATGATTCACTGATTTTTCTCCTCTAGAGAACTCAGTCTAAAACAGTTATTACCAAGAGTGGTTCTAGAGGAACAAAATCTTAAGGATGTGTTTTCTGAATTGGTTCTCAATCTGGCTTGCCTTAAAAGCACTGATGACTCTGTGTCCGGTAGTAAAGAGGGTAACCTAATAGAGAGTATGAGATCATAATGGAAATATGGGAAATATCACCACCATGGATCAAATATTTATTAGAGATAAGGCTTTGAGTGATTGCATAGTTGATACTTTTCTAGAATTTGCTAGACTTGGGACCATAAGGAAGCTGATTGATTGGTCCTACTTTTGCTAGACAAGTTGATGAAAGAAAGGGATTAGCTCAGGGCTTCATAGTCACAATTCTAGTGCTGTATAAAAGACTTTTAAGGTACCACTTATGCCCTAAAATAAAACTTTATTTCTTATAGTAACAGAGCTCATATTGCTGAAAACCAAAGCCAAAGTCTTATCCTATGATTATTTTAATTCTCTAATTCTTAAGTGATAATGCCTCGGAAACTCAAGGAGGGGTCCCTATGAGTCAGGTCTGACTCAACAGCACATAACAACAACAACAATGCTGCTATAACAGAAATATCACAAGTGGAAGGTGTTAACAAATACGAATTTATTCATGCTAGAAGGTTGAATTCAGAGCACCGGGTTCAGGGGCTGAGTGAAAGCTCTTCAACATTATACTTCAGCTCTACCTTTTATTCCAGGCCCACTAGACCTGGAGGTTTCTCCTAAATCACACAGCTGGTGGTTCTGAGACTGATGAACCCAAGATTGGCAGGTAAACTGTCACAATTCCAAGATCAGCAGACAATATAGCAGGCCACTGGTTCAAGTCTCAAAACTGGACATGAAGACTGCACCAAATGCAGGATGCTATCTCTATATAATGAAAGAAGGCCACATCTTGAAGGCAACTTTCCTTTAATTGATTAACTACTTATAGCAGATTCCACCATGGGGTGGGGGAGTTACCCAATGTCCAATCTAATCATGGGGAATAACTATATCAAGCTGACAAACCACTCAAAGTCATCACTTGGCCAAGTTGATAAACCAAAAAAAAAAAAAAAACCCTCACTGCTGTGGAGTCAGATCCAACTCATAGCGACCTCTCTTTGGATTTCTGAGGCGGTATCTCTACGGGAGTAGATTGCCTAATCTTCCTTCCAAGGAGTGGCTAGTGGATTCGAACTGCCAGCCTTCTGGTTAGCAGTCAAATGCGTTAGGCACTATGCCACCAGAGCTCCTTAACTACCACAGTGGGTGAATTACAATGTTAATTGAATTCCCAACCTTGAAGTTAAAATGAGGACAGTGATTGAAAAGAAGGGATCCTGAAACTTGGGATAGAAACATATATGGAAATGTAAGTGGAGCAGGAAACATTAAACCCTTAAATTCTCTTGAATTGCCCCTGGATGTAGAACCAGCTCTGAAGAAATTAAACTAGCTTTGTCTGCTAAATTACCTGTGCCAGTAGAAGTAGCCCTCCCTTCCCCCAACCCCCATCTAATGATATTAACCCAAATATTCAGAGAAGTCCTTACTGGAGGCATTACCTGGGGCATAGCCTGAGTTAGCACCTGAGGTGTCATTTGAGGCAGATGCCTTGTAAGACATTACTAATGTCCCAGAACCCACTCAAAATCCAAACTCATTGTCATCAAGTTGACTTTGACTCATAATGACCTTCACAGGGTTTCTGAGGTATTAAATCTTTACAGAAGTAGATTGCCCCATCTTCCTTCTGCTGAGTTGCTGGTGGGTTTGAACCTCCATCCTTCTAGTTAGCAGTCAAATGCCTTAGGCACTGCACCACCAGAGCTCCTTAGAAACCACTACTACCACCCATTTTTGCTTCTAGACAAATAACTAGACCTAAGTCCAAGCGAGTCTCAAGAAATGATGCACAATGTGTGACCCACTAGAAACTATGCTACACCCCAAAATAACTGCTCTATTTTCATAATATATACTAACAGAAACATGGACAATAGGTATTGAAATGGTTATTAAGGGTGTGGAATAATGGTGCAATGAATATAAAGTTATACCAGTTTATTGATATGAGCCCACTAAGCACAGATACTTTATTCAATATTTCAGCCAGAGAGGTTAGAAAAATGATTTAATAGTGTAGTGGTTAAGTTGTGTGTTAAATTGACTGGGCCTGGTTGAGTGGCTGGGCAGCTGGGTGTAGTTTTCCCCATGATGAGACTGGTAATCAACTCCATGGTGGAATCTACCATCAGCAGCTGAGTAGCTGCATTTGAGTATGTGGTGTGTTTCCCATATATGAAAAATAGCTTTGTTAATGATCTCTAGCTTATGGCATGCCTGAAGCCAGCTACATAGCCATGTCATTGTTCAGCAGCCTGCCATGATCTGCCAACCTTGGGACTTTCAATGGACTTGCATTAAAGGCCTGCCTTGTGGTTCAGTAACATCAGGTCTGTATCATTTTACTTGTCAGCCTTGAGCTTCTCAGCCTCAGCATCCAATAGCTGTCTTAGTGAAGAAAAGCCTCTAGCTTGCTGGGAGCAAGAGGCAGAGCTGAAACCCAGGGTTGAGGGGCTTTGACCCAGCCCTTAGAGCCTGGCACTTTTAACTTGGACTTAAAGCCTCCAAATTTAAGAATAAACTCCTGTTTGCTCAAGCCATCTCATCCATGGTATATTCTTGTCAGACAGGCACTAGGAACCTGAACAAATAGTTTATGTGATGAGTTAACTGTGGCATGGAGTAAAAGGTGGCCTACACTAAATCAAATTGAAGTGCTAGAATTTCTTTGGTAAACTGTACAAGAAAATGCCCAAAGTCTTAGGGATTAGATTAGATTTATCATGTTGGACACACAAGATCCATCCATGGAGTGCTCAGAGAACACACATTTCTCCACAAATAGAAGGAACTAATAAGTGAAAGGAGCCCAAATATCCTTGAACACTGCTGTGATTATTTTATGTAACACATATTAGATAGTGGGAACTACCCTAACTGATTAAGACACCTAACTACAATGGAGTGGTTGAACTCTGAGGTTGCAGGGATCAAATTGGAGCACTTACTTACCAAGGACAAAGTCGGTGTCCTTGGTAACCCTATGCACTATGGGTCTAGAGGTCTTAAGTCCAAAGAAAGGAATGCTCCTACCAAGAGACACAACAATTATGGGATTGAACTTAAATTTAAAAATGCCACCTGATTACTTTCAGTTCCTCATGCCTCTGGATCAACAGGTAAAGAAAGGAGTTACTATTTTAGTTGGTATGATTGATCCAGAATATCAAGAATAAATTAAATTGATGTTATATAATGGAGGTAAAGAAGAGTGTGTCTAGAATACAAATGAGCCTTTAGAATGTCTCTTAGTATGACCATACATTATTTTGAAAGTCAATGGTAAATGTTGTTGTTATTACATGACATGGAGTTGGTTTCAACTCATAGTAATGCTATGTACAACAGAATAGAATACTGTCTGGTCCTGAACCACCATCACTATCATTGTTGTCCTTTTGCACATCATTGCAGCCATGCCAATCCATCTCATTGAAGGTCTTCTTCTTTTTCTCTGACATCTTTTTACCAAACATGATATCCTGCTCCTGGAAATGGTCACATCTTGATCACATGACCAAAACATAAAAGATGAAGTCTGGGCATTTTCTGTTCTATTGAGAATATTGGCTGCACTTCTTCCAAGATAGACTTATTTGTTCTTCTGGCAGCCCATGGTATATTCAATATTATTCACCAACAGCACAATTCAAATTCATTGCTACTGATTACCCAGATCCTCCAGGGATGAAAGTTTGGGTCACCCCACCAGACTAAGAACAGTAAGTTAAGGATCTTGATGTTGTTGTTGTCATTAGGTGTCATTGAGTTGGCTCCCACACATAGAGACGCTATGTACAAGAGAAAAAAACACTGCCTAGTCCTGTGCCATCCACATGATCCTTACTACACTTGAACCCATTGGTGCAGCCACTGTGTCAATCCATATTGTACAGGGTCTTCTCCTTTTTCACTGACCTTCCATTTTAAGCATGATACTTTTCTCCAGTGAATGACCCCTTCTGACAACATGACCAAAGTAGGTGAGACAAAGTTGGGCCATTCTCACTTCCAAAGAGCATTCCAGCTGCACTTATTCCAGGATTGATTTGTTCAGTCTTCTGGAAGCCCATGGTACTTTCAGTATTCTTTGCCACAACTCAAAAGCATCAACCCTTCTTCGGTCTTCCTTACTCATTCTCACGTGTATATCAGACAATTGAAAGTAGCATGGCTTGGATGGCTTGGATTAGGTTCACCTTTGTCTTCAAAGGGGTGCTCTTTGCTCTTCAACACTTTAAAGAAGTCTTTTGCAGCAGATTTTCGCAGTGTAATATGTTATCTGATTTCTTGACTGCTGCTTCCGTGGATGATGATTGTAGATCCAAGTAATATGAAATATTTTGACAACTCCAATCTTTTCTCCATTTATCATGCTGCTACTTTTGGGCCTGGTTTTGAGGATTTCATTTTCTTTATGTTAAAGTGTAATCCATGCTGCAGACTGTAGTCTTTAACCTTCATCAGTAAGTTCTTCAAGTCATCTTCACTTTCAGCAAGCAAGTTTGTGCCATCTGCAGATCACACATTAATGATTCTTCTTCCAATCCTGATGACACATTCTTCTTCATATTTTCCAGATTCTAAGATTATTTTCTCAAGATACAAAAAAAAAAATAAAATAAATATGATGAAAGGATACAATCCTGATGCATACATTGATGAGGCTAAAGTAAATACCAGATGGGTGGTGGAAGAAGGTAGTTCTAAATACTAGCTAAAACCATGTGACCAATTGCAGTGATGAGGATTTCTTCCCCATTTTGTTATATGTCTATGTGTGTGTACATAAATATGTTTATTAGTTTTATTTTGTTTCACCTGTTCTTTTTGTTTTTGAGAGGAAGAAATAAAGAGTTCAAAAAACCCAGGTCTTGGATTTACACTCATCTGGCTTTAAATTCTAGTTGTATAACCATGGTAATTAACTTACCAGTTGTCTACTTTCTTCATTTGTAAGATATTATTAAACATGTGCAAAAAGTTTTAAAAAATTAAAAATAGTATGCATTGCCTGGAACATAGTATATACTCAACAAATGGCAATTATTAATACTGCATTAATTGTAATTTTTCTGATAGACCATTGAGTATATATATATACTCATATATATACATATATATATATATACACATATATATATATATATACACATATATATGTATATATATATATATGTATATATATATAATTTAAGACTGTTTTGGTTGTTCCTAAAACTTTTGGGCTTGGACAATTCATTCATTAATGTTAATTTTATAAAAGATCATATCAAATGCTCTTGCAACTGAGCTGGTTTTTATTTTAAAAACATTTTGCCTAGCCAAACTGCAAAACCAGCTTATCCTACATGCTCATAGTAACTACTATGAAACATAAGTTTTGATCGTAAGTTTCCAATTAAAAGTAGATTCAACCTGGTACCTTGATGACTGAAAATTAAGGCAAAATAACTGACAAAAAAGACTTTACATTATCAAAATATTTTCCCTAATCAGCTATATTTAGCATGAAGTAATAGGATTTTTCTAGCTTTCTAGCTTTCCAAGGAAAATTAACTTGAGGCTTCCCAACCTACTAGCTTCTGACTTGGAGGGCTGAATTCACCAATTAAATTCACAGCAGATTAATTAGCTAGTAATTTGAGAAGTTAATCATCATTCAGTGGTACTTATTAAATGTCTTCATGCCCATGAAATTTGTGTTAGAAGATTGGTTTGGGAGGATTTAAATCTCACTGAAGAAACATTTTAAGTGGTTTGGACACCCCAACCCCAACCTAAATATACTCTTGGTACTGATCATCCACTTTGATCACTGTTTATGGGCATATATTAAAAACAGCAATGAAAGGATGCACAAAAAATGTATTACATGTATTAGATGTGTCATGTTGTTCATGATGGCTTGATTAAATTATATTCAATGTTAAATAATATGAAATAATTTTCAGCATTTTGTTGCCAACCTGCAATCTTCCTTTCTCTGGGGAATTTTTCACGTTCTAAATCAGTTGACAGATGAAAATCAATTTTGTGATCTCTCCATGGTAGCTAATGAAAATTTGTTCAAATCACAAAGCTACCATATAATTTGCCCAATTCAGCAAACATTGCTGCTTTGGTTCATGCAGTTCAAGAGAAGCCTGATTTGAAATAGCAAGGAGCTTCTAGTTCATGAATCAACATCATCTGTAAAAAATTTATGAAATTGTAAAGAATTGCATAAATCACGACTAGCTGAAGCCAGCCTGTTAGTCCTTTATTTTACTGCTGAGGTTTCTCAAAGATTTATGAAATATTGACTACAATTATAAAAATGAAACGTACTTATACTTGTGTATATATGCATATGCTCCCACATGCACAAGGATTTGCACACATATACTGGATTGCTTTTTGATAGTTTCATGTTTACATTGTCATGCTCAAAGGATAGGAGTTGTGGTAGAGACTGCTGGCAATCTACATGAACTCCATAGATCATTCCTAAGCCATACTGTGTGTGTGTGTGTGTGTGCATTTACATTTACATGAACTTATGACAAAACATTGACTTCTACACTTAGTTTGCTGTTCTTGAACTATTTGGAAATTAGATGCCTCCTTCATATCTCCTTTAGGTTGGGTACCAACCCTGAGAATTGTCTCTTTATGTAAAAAATTCTAGTAATTACAGCTTTCCTTAGTAAAACTACCCACTTCCAGGAAATGCTTTCTTTTATGCAACCTCCACTGCATATGTTGTGAAGTATGCATCCTCTCTCCTATTCTGGCCTTAGTGTAACTACAAAACAGAAGGCTCAGTTCCACTTTTAACCTTACATATCCTATTGTAAAATAAGTTGTTACATTGAAATTTGCTCTTTGAAGTCATTCCAAAGAAGAACTGACAACTTCAGAAACATAATCTCCTAGATTACCTCTCTACAATGCTTTGGGCAGAATATTTTGTGAGATTCATAATTTTCTGCTTTCCTCTTAGAAAGTACAAAGAGTGAGAGAAGAGAATAGCAAACCAGGCAAGGTGAAATGTCATTTGGTGCATTCTTACTATTCAGGAGAACTACAGTTTCCAGAAGCACTAATGATCACTGCAATTGATCAAGACATTGAAATTAATTATTCTAAATTTTATGCAAGAAAATCCACCATTACTATTTTACAAATGTTTTAAACTCTTTCTAGGCTTAATAAATCCCATTAATATCCTTCAAAAATTGCTGATAGAATATAATATGAGGAAAGTTGAATTTTCATACAAAGCAAATAAATCATCTTTACTGAATTCTATTTTATTTTATTTTTAAATGGGTGTGTTTTCTACACTATGAAGAAGCAATTTTAGGATGATTTGGGTAAATGCTTCTCGCTTCAGATAATTGCAGGAATCTCATCATAGCAAAATAAACACTCAACATATGATTTATTACTAGTTCAATAATCAAGGCTTAATAAAGTATTAGTTTTACAATTCATCTGATTTTTGAACAGTAAAAAAGACATTTAATATAGTAATTTTTTTTCAGCAACCTCATTTCCAAAGGTAATCTCAGAAAATTGAGGATAGCAATTTTTTTTTTTTTTGGTATGGAAAGTGTATGATTTCAGTAGAAAAGTGAGAACTCTGTTAAGGAAGACTAAGGGTTACACATGCTTACAATTAGGTCAACAGCCATATCTTTACTATCATTAAATATCCATACATTTTAAGTTGCCTTTCTGATTTTTTTTCCTTGTCATTGTTGATTTTTATGTTCACATTAACCTGATTTTGTCAGTATACAAACATCCACTAAGAGAAAGACAAGGGGAAGGTTGAATCCATGTTGTGATTTACTGCTAGCTCAGACTACTGGGATGCCTGTAGGCTGTGCACTCCGTAGGTCCACACATTTATTGGAGGATTAGACTGGAACATCAAACTGTTTCAGTTTCATCTGCCAAGGTTCATCTTTGATGTTATACCCCACTAAGGATACAGACTTGAAAGTTTGACCACTGACATTAGGTTGGCAGTGTACAGTAAATTGGACCATTCTTTCATAATCCAATATAAATCAGATAAAATACAACTTAAAAAAGAATAAAACAAAACAAAACATTTTTACTGTAGTACATATAAAGAAAAATAGTGTTTTATTTTCCAACTTCTAAAATTTTGTGATTCTCCAATCCATAATACTGTTTTTAAAATTAAAAACAACTGTTTCTACTTTTTCCCAAAGAAAAAGTCTTATTGTTGTTGTTAAGTGCCATCAAATCTGTGCTGACTCATAGTGACCTTATGTGCAACATAACAAAACACTACTCAGTCCTGCAGCATCCTCATAATATCTGCTATGCTTAAGCCCATCATCACAGCCACTCTATCAATCCATCTCATTGAAGGTCTTCTTTCTTTTCCCTGACCCTCTAGTTTACCAGGAATGATATCCTTCTCCAGGTTCTGGTACCTTCTGACAACATGTCCAAAGTATGTCCACACCACCATTCTCTTATAAGGAGCATCCAACTATACTTCTCCTAAGACAGATATTTTGTTCTTCTGGAAGTTCATGGTCTCTTCAAGTACTCTTCGTCAACAGCGTAATTCAAATGCATCAATTCTACTTTGATCTTCCTTAGTCATTGTCTAGCTTTCCCATGCATATGGAGCTATTGAATATACCATGGCTTGGGTCAGTCTACCTTAGCCTTCAAAGTGATATTTTACCTCTTTAATTATTTAAAGAGTTATTTTTCAGCAGATTTTCCCAGTGCAATACAAAGTTTGATTTCTTCACTGCTACTTTCATGAGCATTGATTGCACATTGCAGCTTTTCAATGAATCTTCCTCCAATCTTGATGTCATGGTTCTTATTCATATAGCCCAGCTTCTTGTATTATTGATCAGCACAGATAGAATAAGTATTGTGAAAGGATATAACTCTGACACACACCTCCCCTTATTTGAAACCATGTAATGCCCTTGCTTTCTTTGAATGATTACTGCTTCTTATGGTAAAAGTTCCTCATGAGTACAATTAAGTGTTCAGGCATCCCCTTCCTTTGCAATGCTATCCAGAACTTGTTATGATCCACACAGTCAAATGCATTTGCATAATCAACAAAGCACAGGTAAACATCTTTCTAGAATGCTTTGCTTTCACCTGAGATATATCTGACATCAGCAATGGTATATCTTGTTCCACTCC
>NW_006922502.1:144850-146226 GCF_000298275.1 Orycteropus afer afer | reverse complement strand
TGGATATTGTGTTGGAAGATAAGCTCCTCATGATGGAAGACACTCAAAATACAGCTGAGAAAGAACTACCTCCTCAAAGTACCCCACTGTCATAGAGTTTATTCCTACACATAACAACTCCCATCAGATTTCCAAGGTTATAAATCTATACAGAATTAGGTTGCCTCTTCTTCCTCCTGTGGAGTGGCTGGTGGGTTACTGCTGATCTCTTGGTTAGCAGCACAATGCCTTAACCACAATGCCACCACAACTTCTTCTTCAAAATAAAGTTGATCTTAATGACATAGAAGAAGTAAAGTTTCAGGACCTCTATTTGCTGATGTGACACAATGCAAAATGAAAAAAAGAATAGCTGCACACATCCATTAATAATGGGAACACAGAATGTATGAACTATGACTTTAGGAAAATTTGATGGAAAAAATGAAATAGAATTCATAAATATAGATATAGTAGGTGTGCTAACAAAAACCTGGTATCGTTCACGGTGAATCAGATAATCATATGATCTACTAGTGCAGGAATGACAGAGTGAGGAGTCAGCCAAGGGATTCAGGTGAAGAGAGGAAACCCAGGCCACACCCCACAAGTGGCAAGGTGGGAAAGTGGGAGAAAGGAGAATATAAAGTTTAGAAGACCAGGACAGAGTGAGGAGTTATCCTCAGGGATCCAAGTGAGGGGAGGGAACCCAGGCCATGCCCCACAAGCGGCAAAGTGAGAAAGTGGGAGAAAGGAGAGTAAAAAGGCTAGGGGGACTGGGACAGAGAGAGGAGTCAGCTGCAGGGATCCAGGTAAGGAGAGGTTAGAGAGGTTTCCAATAGCTAAGAGAAACAAACTAGTCTATTGGTTTGTCATACTGTGGTGACGTATTCCTGTGAGTCTTGAGGCTGTGCCACTGGTGTTTCAAACTCAGCAGGGTGCATATGTTGCACAGGTGTCAGCCTGGCTTACAGACTGAGATAGAATAGGAAAAAAGAAGATGCCATCCACTTCTCAGAGAATGGTCCAGGAAAAACCTTATGAACATCACAGAAAAATTGTCTGATATCGTACTGCACAAATTTATGAATAGTCTGGAAACATTGTCTAACACAGAGGAGGAGGATGAGTCACTTAAGTTAGAAGGCTCTCAAAACAGGACTGAGAAAGAGCTGCATCATCAGAGCAAACCAGCCGTACCCATATAGATAAGGTAAAGCTTTCAAGACCACCATTTGCTGACATGGCACCACTCAAATTGAGGAGAAACAGTGACAAGCATCCATTAATAATTGGAACATGAAATGTACGAAGTATGAATCTAGGAAAATTGGAAGTTGTCAAAAATGAAATGGAACACATAACAATTGATATCCTAGGCATTAGTGAGCTGAAAT
>NW_006922502.1:141173-142156 GCF_000298275.1 Orycteropus afer afer | reverse complement strand
CTGAGGAAAAAAAGATGTCTCCTTGAGGACTAAAGTGCGCCTGATACAAGTGATGATATTTTCAGTTGCCTTGTGTGCATGTGACAGCTGAACAATGAATAAGGAAGACCAAAGAAGAGTTGATGCTTTTGAGTTGTGGTGGTGGCAAAGAATGTTGAAAGTACCATGGACTGCTAAAAGAACTAACAGACTTGTCCTAGAGGAAGTGCCCCTGAAATGCTCCTTGGAAGCAAGAATGGCCAGACTTCACCTCACCTACTTTGGTCATATTGTCAGAAGGGACCATTCCCTGGAGAAGTATGCCATGCTTGGTAAGGTGGAGGGTTGACGAAAGAGAGGAAGGCCTTCACCTAGATGGATTGACATGGTGACTGCAACAATGGGCTCAAGTATAGCAAGGATCATGGAGCTGGCAAGGGATCATGCAATATTTTGTTCTGCTGTGCATGGTGTTGCTATGAGTCGGAAACGACCCGATGGCACCTAACAACAACAACAAAAACAAGTCCAGGAATGACAAATTGAAGAGGAATGACAGAAAGTTCATAATCAAAAAGAACATATCAAGATTTTATTGTGAAGTACAACTCTTTCAGTGATAGGATAGTATCCATGTGCTTACAAGAAACACCAGTTGATATCACTATTATTGAAAACTAAACACTAATACCAAAGATGGAGACATCAAAGATTTTTACTAACTCCTACAGTTCAAAAATTGATCAAACACGCAAACAAGATGCACTGATATAATTACTGATTGCTGGAATGTGAAAGTTGGATAAAAAGGACAGGTAGTTAGAGAAAATGGGTTTAGTGATAGAAAGAAACCAGAGATCAAATGATAGAATTTGCAAGAGCAGTTCAAACCCACCAGCCACTCCTCAGAAAGAAGGTTGGACAATCTACTTCAATAGTGATACTGCCTCAGAAACCTAAGGAGGGTTGCTATTAGTTAGATCCAACTCCACAGGAGTGGAGTT
>NW_006922502.1:138788-139874 GCF_000298275.1 Orycteropus afer afer | reverse complement strand
TTTGGCTGTGTTTTATTGACTATGCAAAGGCATTTGACTGTGTGGTTCATAATAAATGATGGATAGCATTGTGAAAAATTAGAATTCCACAATACATAATTATGCTATGTAAATAGACCAAGAGGCAGTCATTCGAACAGAACAAGGGGATACTGCATTGGTTTAAAAGCAAGGTAAGTGTGCATCTGGATTACATCCTTCACAATACTCACTCAGTATGTATGCTGAGCAAATATTCTGAGAAGGTGGGCTAAGTAAAGAAGAATGCAGCAGCAGGAGTGAGAGAATTCATTAACAAACGGCAGTATGCAGATGACGCTTGCTGAAACTGAAGACATCTTGAAGCACTTTCTGATGAAGATCAAAGACTGAAGTCTTTAGTCTAAATTTCAACCCAACATGAAGGAAACAAAAATCCTCACAAGTGGACCAATTGGAAACATCATGATAAATAGAGAAAATGTTGAAAGACTGAAGTTGTCAAGGATTTCATTTTACTTGGATCAATAATCAATGTCCATGGAAGCAACGATCAATAAATTAAATGGCATATTTTATTGTTCAAATCTGAAAGAAAAGGCACTTTAAAGTTTTGTAAAGCAAGCTATTTTCTTTCCAATCACTTCATGTGCATGTGAAAGCTGAACAATGAATAAGGAAGACCAAAGAAGAGTCAATGCATTCAATTATGAGGTTGGTGAAGAATATTCAATATATCATGGATTTCTAGAAGAACAAGTATATGTGTCTTGGAAGAAGTACAACAGCAATGCTCCTTAGAAGAGAGTTTAGAGGGATTTCATCTCAAGTTCTTTGGTATAAATTCTTTGGTGCATGTCCCTGGAGAAGGATATAATGCTTCCTAAACTAGAGCATCAGTAGAAACAAGGGAGACCCTAAACGAGGTGGATTGACACAGTGGCTACAACAAAGAGCTTAAACATAAAAATTGTTATGAACTTAGGCAGAACTGGGTAGTGTTTCATTCTTTCATGTATTCAGTCACTGTGAATCAGAATTTAACAACTCTACAGTATCTAAGAACAACAAGTCTATATTAAAGTATTGTAAGAAATATTTTAAAAG
>NW_006922502.1:134842-136548 GCF_000298275.1 Orycteropus afer afer | reverse complement strand
TTGTCTTTTTAGTGATCTCTTGCTTTCTTCATGGATAATGTTCTTGATATCTTCCCATAATTCATCTGGCTTTAGGTCGTTGGTGTTCAATGCATCAAATCTATTCTTTAGATGCTCTCAAAGTTCAGGGGGGATATATTCAAGATCATACTTTGGCTCTCTTGAACTTGTTTGAATTGTCTTTAACTTCAAGTTGAATCCATTGTGGAAGAAGTACAAGCAAGATTTTCCTTGGAAGTGAAAATGACCAGACTTTGTCTCACCTACTTTGGTCCTGTTGTCAAAAGGGACCATTCTCTGGAGAAGGATGTCATACTTGGTAATGTAGAACATCAGCAAAATAGGTGAAGATCCTCAACAAAATGGAATGACACAGTGGCTGCAATGATGGGCTCAAGTATAGCAAGTATTATGAGGCTGGTGCATGACTGGGCAATGTTTCATTCTATTGGATATTGGGTCACAATTACTTAGAACCAACTCGATGATACCTAACAACAGTAACAACATGGGACCAATACTGAAAGACATAGGAAGCATCAAAAGAAGATGGAAGAAATACACCAAGTCACATAACCAAAAATAATTTATTGATTTTCAACCATTTCAGGAGGTAGCAAATAATCATCAATGATGGTATTGAAGAAAGAAGTCTAAGCTGCACTGAAGACACGGGTTAAAAACCAAGCTGTAGGAACTGACTGGACACCAATAGATATGTTTCAACAAATGGGTGCAATGCCAGAAACGCTCACTAATCCATGCTCCAAAATTTGGAAGACACCCATCTGGCAAATCAACTGGAAGATATCAATTTCTCTACCCACTGCAAAGAAATTCGATCCAACACAATGTTGAAATTATGAACAATATCATTAAAACCACATGCAAGGGAAATTTTTCTGCAAATAATTTAAAAACATTCACCACAACACACTAACAGGGAACTGCCAGAAAGATTCAGACGAGAATGGGATAGGAGGCAAATCATTACAGATGGATTTTGATGAAAGCAGACAAGAACAGAAAGATGGTTACCTATGTTTTATTGACTATTCAAAGTCATTAGACTGTGTGGATCATAACACAGTGGATAACATTGTGAAGAATGGAATTCCAAAACGTTTAACTGTGCTCATGAAGAACCTGTAAATATACCAAGAGATAATCATTCAGACAGAACAAGGGGATACCATGTGGTTTAAAATCAAGAAAGTTGTGTGTCAGAGTTTTATCCTTTCACCATACTAATTCAACCTCCATGCTGAGCAAATAACTCAAGAAGCTGGACTGTATGAAGAAGAACATGCATGGCATAAGGTTTGGAGGAAGACTCATTAAAAACATGTGATATGCATATGACACAAGTTGCCTGCTGAAAGTAAACGTGACTTGAAGTAGTTACTGATGAAGATCAAAGACTGCAGCTTTTAATATGGATTATGTCTCAACATAAAGAAAACAAAAATTTTAAAAACTAACTGAATATGCAGCATGATAAATGGAAAAATTGACATTCTTGAGCAATTCATTTTACTGGGATCTACTACAATCAAGGCCTTCGGAGGCAGTAGTCAAGAAATCAAGTGACGTACTGCATTGGGCAAAATTACTGAATGAAGCATCCTTAAAGTGCTAAGAAGTAAAATTTCATTTTGAAGATTAAGGTGTGCCTGACCCAAGCCATGGCATTATCAATTGCCTCA
>NW_006922502.1:133078-133655 GCF_000298275.1 Orycteropus afer afer | reverse complement strand
AGCCTTGAGTTGCAATATTGAGAGATTTTATGGGCAAAATATTGAGTGATGCAGGAAACATCAAGAGAAGATGGCAGGAATACAGAGCATCACTGTACTAAAAGGAACTGGTTTTTCTTCATCCATTTCAGGAAGTGGCATATGATCTACAACCAATGGTATTGAAGGAGGAAGTCAAAGCTGCAATGAAGGAATTGGCAAAGAACAAGGCTCTGGGAATTGATGGAATACGGATTGAGATATTTCAACAAACAGATGCCCCATTGGAGGCACTCACTTGGTTATGCCACGAGATTTGGAAGACAGCTACCTGGCCAACTGACTGGAAGAGATCCACATTTGTATCCATTCCAAAGAATGGTGATCCCAAAGACTGTGGAAATTATAGAACAAAATCATTAATATGACACACAAGTAAAATCTTACTGAAGATTATTCAAAAATGGTTGCAGCAGTATATTGACAGAGAACTTCCAGAGGTGAAAGCTGCATTCAGAAGAGGATGTGGAACAAGGGATATCATAGCTGTTGTCAGATGGATCTTGGCTCAAGGCAAAGAATACCAGAAAGATGTCTA
>NW_006922502.1:131247-132303 GCF_000298275.1 Orycteropus afer afer | reverse complement strand
ACTGTTAAAAGAACTAACAGATCTGTCCTGGAGGAAGTGCACCTGAAATGCTCCTTGGAAGCTAGAATGGCCAGACTTTGTCTAACCTACTTTGGTCATGTTGTTTATTACTATGTTATTACATTATATATCTCCTTGTTGATATTCTTAGTGTTTTAAATATTTCTATCACTGATTTATGTGATTATTGTCTAGGTACTTCCAGTAAAATACTAGAAGGGTTTCAATACATATTTAGTAAATATTTTTCACTGCCTTTCTGACAGTTTATTTTGTCAGAGCCAGGAGGTGTGAATCATAATGGCTAAATAACCTGAAGAAATGAAGAGAGAAAACAACCTTAAAAGTACAACAATCATCAAGTACAACAATCATCATGCATTACTCTTCAACACAAAAACAATTTTTGTAGGTTTCTAGCATTTTTGAAAGGTATTCTATTTATTAAGAATTGATCAATTAATTTATAGAGTAGGATATGCATGTTCTTATTTCAAGGATATATTCTAGTTCAAAAGGTTGACTAACCTCTTAAAATCCTTAAAGTTCTAGATGAAAAGAAAGTCACTTTAGGGGGCCATTAGAGAATATACTCATTAAACTGATTGTACAAAGGCCATGCAGCATGGGCATAAGAGGTTAGGCAGTACCATTAACAAGTAACCTGGAAAACCAGTCATTTGAAAGACTGCCTTTGAGGTTACCTCACAGCAAGCAGACAGTAGGCAACTGCATTTGGTTTCAAGTTCAAAGTTATAGAGTACAATGGAAAAAGAAACTCTATCCTCCCTTCTTATCTAACTAGTTTTAGTTTGAACTTCAATATATTATTTGAATGACATAAGGAATTTACAAAATTCTAAAGGTATTCAAGTTGTATGTGTTATATAAAGCAGGCAAGTTACTTACAAAGAAGATAAGATCTCCTCTCTCATCACTAATATTTTAATGGGAATAAAGCCATTGGTATCTAGCGGCTGAAGTTGAGTTCTTAAATCATGAAATTGAAATCTCATTTGGTATAATTCTCTATTGCACATCTAGAATAGAAAAAAA
>NW_006922502.1:129857-130367 GCF_000298275.1 Orycteropus afer afer | reverse complement strand
ATAAATCTATGGTAGAAAAAATGTGTGTCTAACCAAACTTCAACCAACTAAGGTAAAACTAAGAGAAAAGGGAATAAAATTATGATTCTTCTCTTGATAAATTATAATTCTTGCCACACTAAGTGTGAGATTTTAATCCATAAGATCTTTCAACAACACTATCTGTCTGATGTGTATGGTCTTTAAGAAGGAACTTTTGCTTTCATAGATTGAGATACTAATTTGAGTTATATCCCTGACTGTGCTTGTAAATTCTAACAGTATGGCCTTGGGCATTACTGACCTATGCATAAGCCAGTACATTGAAAAGTTCTGAGGAAAACAGTTCACTTTTGATTCAATGTAAAAGCTGGCCCTTGAGCTTCTGCAGTCCTTCTTCACTTTGCGGAAGGTAAACTGACTTGGCCCTAGGTCTTGATGTCTCTTACAGTTGAGTTTAATATAATGGTAGTAGAATAATTTAGAAAAGTAAAGGATGAATGGTTGTATAACTCGAGAAATGTAATAGAT